>NC_084555.2:14222500-14430000 GCF_033978685.3 Nerophis lumbriciformis | reverse complement strand
TACATAATATGTACGGCTTTAACATGCACACAAAAGTGAATGCAACGCATACTTGATCTTCAACGATACAGGTTACACTGAGGGTGCCAGTATAAAAACCTTTAACATTGTTAGAAATATACGCCACACTGTGAACCCACACCAAACAAGAATGACAAACACATTTCGGGAGAACATCCGCACAGTAACACAACATAAACACAACAGAACAAACACCCAGAATCCTTTGCAGCACTAACTCTTCCGGGACGCTACAATATACACCCCGCTACCTCCAAACCCCGCCGTCACTGCATGTCACTATAAAGTTATATAAGCCTCGCTTGTTCAATATTCAATGCAAAACTTGTTTGGGTCTCTATTAAAAGGTTTATTTGTTCAACCTTGGCCCGCGGCTTTGTTCAGTTTTAAATTTTGGCCCACTCTGTTTTTGAGTTTGACACCCCTGTCTTAAAGTATTCATGTGTGATTTCCACAAGCGTCTGTACAGACGGAAGGAGAAACACAGGCATGTCTGAATGACTCGCCTCCATATTTCCAGTGGTTAGCTCCGAGTTACGAAACCGCTTTATTATGAAGCTGGCTGTGGCGAGTTCTTTCTGACATCACTTCCTGTGTGGGACGCGGTCTTTCTGGCGTCACTTCCTCTCTGAACTCAGTTTGTAAAGGATCAATGAGTCCATACAAAGCTAAGACCCGGAGATTCAATAAAAAAGACGGCGCACTTACCCGTGTAAAAAATTATCCAAGGAGGGGAACCTTAAATGTTGATTTAGTGTGGCCGAAACGGGGCTTAGGCTGAATAATTATTCGTTTAACGAGTCATACCAAAGACTATAAAAGTGGGACCCATTACCTCCCTGCTTGGCACTCAGCATCAAGGGTGGGAATTGGGGGTTAAATCACCAAATGATTCTCGGGCGCGGCCACCGCTGCTGGTCACTGCTCCCCTGTGGGGATGGGTCAAATGCAGAGGACAATCATTGGCACTTTAACTTTAACTTAATGTAGACAGGGTGTTAGTTGAGTCAGGGAGGTGATCAAGAACCCAACAATCACTCTGTCAGAGCTACAGTATTCCTCCGTGGAGAGAGGAGAACCTTCCAGAAGGACAACCATCTCTGCAGCAATCCACCAATCAAGCCTGTATGGTAGAGTGGCCAGGCAGAAGCCATTCCTTTGTAAAAAAAGTTTGCCAACATGCAAACAACCTGAAAGACTCTCAGACCATTAGAAACAAAATTATCTGGTCTGATGAGACCAAGATTGAACTCTTTGCCGTGAATGCCAGACGTCATGTTTGGAGGAAACCAAGCACCGCTCATACCAAAGCCAAAACCATCACTACAGTCAAGCATGGTGGTGGATGTAACATAAAATTGTATGTGCTGTGAATGCACCGTATGCTAAACATTAAGCATTATATAATTACAGCACTTTGCTGCAAGGGTGTTCGCATGCATGCTCCCAACAGCTGACGAGATGAGTGTCCATCTTTGTTTCAGTGTTATTCATAAGGCCGCGCCCTCCCGGCTAAATAGTCACTGAGTATGCACAGGCCATCACAGAGGCCCGAAAAGCAGCTGCAGCGATGGGAGGGTGAAGGATTAGGGCCGGAGCCTTGTTCAGATGGGGCATTTCCATGACAGTGAGCCGCACCACAGCTTAACAGCCCACCCCTGTTTATGCTTTTTGGAGGAGAAGCCGGATTCCCTCCCCGTGACAGATGGCCTTTCAGCCACAAAGTGCAGTGTTTAGACTTAGCTTGCTCTAGGGCAAGGCTGCAAAGCTCTGATGACACAGCATTCGGCAAACAACTCCCCACATAGAGCGGCGGTGGTCACAGAAAGTACACTGGCTGACCCGCAGAGTAACCAAATGACCAGGAACGCCGAGGGAGGGGGAGCACCAGGACACCAGAGATAATGACGGGCTTGGAAACCAAAGAAGTGGCTTGGCCTGGAGATACGCAACACAACTCAATTTAGATTCAATCCAGTGCAATCTGGAGCGTTTGCTTGCTGCAGACAAAACGACCAAGACTGAATCAATAGTCTGAAATAATAAAGCATCGGGTTTGCTTTTAATTAAGCGGATTGTTCAATTTGGTCAGCTGAAGTGTAAAGAGATTTCTTTATAGACAGGCAAGGCAAAGCAGCCGATTTTGCATTAGAGGGTAAACAGTGAGTGAAAAGGACCAGCTGCTGGAGAGAATTAGCCCAGTCTCATCTGATCCAACACAAACCTAGTCCTGCTTACGCTCGGGAAAAAAAAAATCTGTCCTGACCCAGTCTGACCCCTCATACAAAGCCAGAGAGGCCCCGGGGGCAGTGAATTAATTGCAGCCCACTAAGCCTGATGCACCATATCTTAAATAGGAATGAGTTGCAGGCTCAGGAGAGCTGAGACCGGACAGAGAAAAAAGGCCTAAAAAAGGAAATGTGTTCAAATTGTGCACAGAAAACAAACACAGGGGAATGTTTTTGCTCCTGAGGCCTGAGAAAAGAAATGATGTGGTTCATACGGTTGTACACTCGCTCACACAGTTGTAGACTAGGTGTGTGGCGATTGATCGCTCCAGGTCAGTATCGGGTGATTGTTGTAAAGAAAGTATGTGATCACCATTGCCGATTAATGCCTTTTAAAGGCCTACTGAAACCCACTACTACCGACCACACAGTCTGATAGTTTATATATCAATGATGAAATCTTAACATTGCAACACATGCCAATACGGCCGGGTTAGTTTACTAAAGTGCAATTTTAAATTTCGCGTAACATATCCTGCTGAAAACGTCTCGGTATGATGACGTCAGCGCGTGACGTCGCGGATTGTAGAGGACATTTTGAGACAGCATGGTGGCCAGCTATTAAGTCGTCTGTTTTCATCGCAAAATTCCACAGTATTCTGGACATCTGTGTTGGTGAATCTTTTGCAATTTGTTCAATGAACAATGGAGACAGCAAAGAAGAAAGCTGTAGGTGGGAAGCGGTGTATTGCGGCCGACTTCAGCAACACAAACCCAGCCGGTGTTTCATTGTTTACATTCCCGGAAGATGACAGTCAATCTTTACCATTGGCCTGTGGACAACTGGGACAACAGAGACTCTTACCAGGAAGACTTTGAGTTGGATACGCAGACGCGGTACCATGAGTACGCTTCCAAACATTTGATCGCTTGCCCGTACGTGAGTGCCGCTATGTGCATGTCACGTATGTAACTTTGGGGACTTTGGGGAAATATATGTGCTGTATGAACTTTGGGGAAGTGAACGGTACTTTGGGCTGTGGGATTGAGTGTGTTGTGCAGGTGTTTGAGTTGTATTGGCGGGTTATATGGACGGGAGGGGGGAGGTGTTTGTTATGCGGGATTAATTTGTGGTATATTAAATATAAGCCTGGTTGTGTTGTGGCTAATAGAGTATATATATGTCCTGTGTTTATTTACTGTTTTAGTCATTCCCAGCTGAATATCAGGTCCCACCCGCCTCTCACAGCATTTTCCCTATCTGAATCGCTCCCACTGCCCTCTAGTCCTTCACTCTAATTTTCCTCATCCACAAATCTTTCATCCTCGCTCAAATTAATGGGGAAATCGTCGCTTTCTCGGTCCGAATCGCTCTCGCTGCTGGTGGCCATGATTGTAAACAAACAATGTGCAGATGTGAGGAGCTCCACAACCTGTGACGTCACGCTACTCGTCTGCTACTTCCGGTACAGGCAAGGCTTTTTTTATCAGCGACCAAAAGTTGTGAACTTTATCGTCGATGTTCTCTACTAAATCCTTTCAGCAAAAATATGACAATATCGCAAAATTATCAAGTATGACACATAGAATGGACCTGCCATCCCCATTTAAATAAGAAAATTGCATTTCAGTAGGCCTTTAATGCCGATCACAATTGCCGATACCCTCTGGCTAATATCGTAATGCTATTTTGTTCCCCCGGCTGACAAGCTAGCAGCTAATTGTGTATCTTTCTTTACACACAGTTTGGGGCCACTCCATAAATTAATAATAATTTCCTCCTTTATGGCAAATAAACTGAATTTCTTAATATCCCAAATGTTATTATCAAGTATCATTATCGTGTATTAGGTCAAGGTTTAACATGTTACAGACCGAGAGCGAGCAGGCATGCAAATAACGAAGCTAGCCACTTAGCTGGGTAGAAATAACAGAAGAAATAGGTGCTTAGTAAAGTTTAGATGGAATGTCATTACAGCAGAAAGTAAGCAGTTATTGACAGGAAATTAACAAGCATATTAATAAGAGTCTCGAAAGAGATGATAATATAATAACTGTTGGTGTGACAGCATTGTCGCAGTTAGTACCGGACAAGTAAGGCCATGTCTACACTAAGTTGTTTAACCCCTTAAACAAATAATTATTTAGCCTAAGCCCCGTTTCAGCCACACGAAACCATCGTTTAAGGTCCCCCTCCTCGGACAAATGTTTACACGGGTAAGTCAGCCGCGTAGTTCTTGAATCTCCGGCACTTAGCTTTGTATGGACTCATTGATTGTCTAAAAAGTGAGTTCGGAGAGGAAGTGACACCAGAAAGGCCGCGCCTCACACAGGAAGTGATGCCAGAAAGACCGCGCCCACACAGGAAGTGACTTTGGAAAGACCGCGCCCCACACAGGAAGTAACGCCAGAAAGACCGCGCCACAGCAAGCTTCATAACAACCGAAGCTGAAGGTGAGTCATCCAGACATGCCGTGTTTCTCCTTCTTCTACGCTTGTGGAAATCACCCCAGAATACCTTAAGTGAAGGAAAGGCGCGATTGCATCTATTTCGGATACAACACGTCACAGACGACAAGAGAACTTTCGCAGCTGTGATTCTGTTTACCGAAAAACTTTGTCCCTTCCTCCCGTGGATGTGATACAGGCAGTGTGACTACAAATATTGCTTTATGGATGTGACTGTGAAACGGCCAGGCAGCGTGCGTGATTCCCGCATCTTCGCTGACTCCGCCATTAGTGCGCAGCTGAAAGATGGAACCATCTCCTCGTGTCCCAAACAACTGCTTTACGATGAAAATCCGGTCGTTTTTTTTATTTACACCTCACAACACAACAAACTTGAAAAGTCTATCACATTACTCTTCATTCACAATTGAAGTTAAAAAGTGGCTTTGGAGCAATCAAAGCTGCTCACACGGTCACTAAGGTGGGCACCTTGTTTGACATGTCAATTTAATGTGTATTATAAAAGGGACAAGCGGTAGAAAATGGATGGATGGATGGATGGATGGATGGATATTTATCCATGAGAGCATTTTTGTTGTAAATTGTGAGGTATGGCTGTTAAAATCATGGTTGTTTTTACAAATGATGACAGATGTGAACAAGAGCATGTATTGTCTTGGTGTGATGATGTAAATGAGGTGTGGTTGTATTGTATATTAAGTATGTGTCCATGAAAGGGCATTTTTATGACTTTTTCTTAATACTTGTGTATGACTTTGTTGTCATAATTATATTGCATGATTTTTGTATTCCTTTAATTTAGGTAGCCAGGGACTGCAGATGGAAATTAGCTATTTAGCTATAATCTGGTACAGAATATATCTGTATTTGAGCTTAATGTTTCTGTGCATTGTCCCTTCAAATAAAGACTAATCTAAACTAAACTATTTTGGGTGACCCAGTTTATCCCCTGACGCCATATCTCACGAAAGAATACCCCAACGGCGGAGTCAACCCACATCAACTGTTAATCTAGGGATATATATATATATATATATATATATATATATATATATATATATATATATATATATATATATATATATATATATATATATATATATATATATACACACCGTATTTTTCGGAGTATAAGTCGCACTGGAGTATAAGTCGCACCTGCCGGAAATGCATAATAAAATGGGAAAAAACATATATAAATCGCACTGGAGCCCGGCCAAACTATGAAAAAAACTGCGACTTATAGTCCGAAAAATACGGTATATATATATATATATATATATATATATATATATAGATCCCTAGATTAATTATTGTAAAATGTTCTTTATCGCATTGTCTACTTTCTCATGTCGATTAAAGATTTGATTAATTTATGATGTCTCAGGTGTGATTCACTACAATAGGGCCCCACAGCTCACTGGATTCTAGTTAATTGAAATACCACAACACTGGATATTGTTCAAAGGAGATACATTTTAATTTATAAACTTGCACACAAAACACAGCAAACAAATGTAAAATGCACAGCAAACTACAGGTAAAAGCCAGTAAATTAGAATATTTTGAAAAACTTGATTTATTTCAGTAATTGCATTCAAAAGGTGTAACTTGTACATTATATTTATTCATTGCACACAGACTGATGCATTCAAATGTTTATTTCATTTAATTTTGATGATTTGAAGTGGCAACAAATGAAAATCCAAAATTCCGTGTGTCACAAAATTAGAATATTACTTAAGGCTAATACAAAAAAGGGATTTTTAGAAATGTTGGCCAACTGAAAAGTATGAAAATGAAAAATATGAGCATGTACAATACTCAATACTTGGTTGGAGCTCCTTTTGCCTCAATTACTGCGTTAATGCGGCGTGGCATGGAGTCGATGAGTTTCTGGCACTGCTCAGGTGTTATGAGAGCCCAGGTTGCTCTGATAGTGGCCTTCAACTCTTCTGCGTTTTTGGGTCTGGCATTCTGCATCTTCCTTTTCACAATACCCCACATATTTTCTATGGGGCTAAGGTCAGGGGAGTTGGCGGGCAATTTAGAACAGAAATACCATGGTCCGTAAACCAGGCACGGGTAGATTTTGCGCTGTGTGCAGGTGCCAAGTCCTGTTGGAACTTGAAATCTCCATCTCCATAGAGCAGGTCAGCAGCAGGAAGCATGAAGTGCTCTAAAACTTGCTGGTAGACGGCTGCGTTGACCCTGGATCTCAGGAAACAGAGTGGACCGACACCAGCAGATGACATGGCACCCCAAACCATCACTGATGGTGGAAACTTTACACTAGACTTCAGGCAACGTGGATCTTGTGCCTCTCCTGTCTTCCTCCAGACTCTGGGACCTCGATTTCCAAAGGAAATGCAAAATTTGCATGGTTGGGTGATGGTTTGGGGTGCCATGTCATCTGCTGGTGTCGGTCCACTCTGTTTCCTGAGATCCAGGGTCAACGCAGCCGTCTACCAGCAAGTTTTAGAGCACTTCATGCTTCCTGCTGCTGACCTGCTCTATGGAGGTGGAGATTTCAAGTTCCAACAGTACTTGGCGCCTGCACACAGCGCAAAATCTACCCGTGCCTGGTTTACGGACCATGGTATTTCTGTTCTAAATTGGCCCGCCAACTCCCCTGACCTTAGCCCCATAGAAAATCTGTGGGGTATTGTGAAAAGGAAGATGCAGAATGCCAGACCCAAAAACGCAGAAGAGTTGAAGGCCACTATCAGAGCAACCTGGGCTCTCATAACACCTGAGCAGTGCCAGAAACTCATCGACTCCATGCCACGCTGCATTAACGCAGTAATTGAGGCAAAAGGAGCTCCAACCAAGTATTGAGTATTGTACATGCTCATATTTTTCATTTTCATACTTTTCAGTTGGCCAACATTTCTAAAAATCCCTTTTTTGTATTAGCCTTAAGTAATATTCTAATTTTGTGACACACGGAATTTTGGATTTTCATTTGTTGCCATTTCAAATCATCAAAATTAAATGAAATAAACATTTGAATGCATCAGTCTGTGTGCAATGAATAAATATAATGTACAAGTTACACCTTTTGAATGCAATTACTGAAATAAATCAAGTTTTTCAAAATATTCTAATTTACTGGCTTTTACCTGTATTTACAATCTAGCTCTTTTAAATAACTTCACAGTGAAGTAAAGTCGTCTACTGGAGCGATTGGAGCAGATGGACGCTGAGGTGGCGCCCTAGGCAAGATTTTAGGTGGCGCCCCCCCACATCGGCAGTGAAGTGTATATACTCACAAGAAACCGAATAGCTTTGTCTTTGACCTTTTTTTTTTTACTTACAACTATACCTAATATATAAAGGGGTGGACAAGTGACTATTACCTGCAGGGCAAACATTAGCTAACCAGAAGGCAATAACAATGTAAACAAAAAAACACCTGCTTAAAAGATCTAATACAAATGTCCCTGAGGAATGTAAGGTGAGTACTGTAATTACCTAACGTTACATTATTATTTTCCATAACAATTTAGCCCCTCCACAATATTAACCCGACGTTAAAACAGAACTAGCTATTTATTGATTAGCAATTGCCGAATAATGTAACATTAGCTTAATGCTAAAAAGCCAGGTTACTATCACATTCTGTAACAGACAAATAATTTCATGTAGGCTAACGTTACCTACCTGCTAACTCTGTCTTTTCTCGTTTCTATTCCTCTTCTTTTCTCTTTTTTCTTCCCTGGGCACCTGACAGTTTTGGCCTTTTGACATCTTGTGTTGATTTTTTGATGTGGTGACGTTCTCCAACATTTGTGGCACTGGCGTGGCGCCCCCTGATGGACGGCGCCCTTAGCATTTGCCTATACGGCCTATGCCACGGGCCGGCCCTGGGTGGATTTATGTATTTGTTTTGTTCGCGCATGCGTACTAGGTCGCGTTGTGCCGACGGACGGAGGGGGGCGGGGGTCTTAAACGGTGGCATTGTTGTGTGTGGACACGGATAAGGCTAGGTGTAAACGGAGCCTAAGAGGAGGGCAGATCGATCAGTAAAATGTTAATGTCAACATCAAGGCTAATATTAGAATATGATCGATACCAGAGTGATAAGATCATTATGTTTATTTTCTCAAAATGATTTGTTTATGTTTTCGTAACCAAATTCCGAGAATAATTCCCTGGACTCAAAAGGACTTAAAAGGGAACTGCACTTTCTTTGGAATTTGGCCTATCATTCACAATCCCCTTGTAAGAAAATAACACGTATGTTTTAATGAAATTAAACAATGGATGTCCGCTAACTTCTTGCAACTCAACGCCAAGAAAACGGAAATGCTGATTATCGGTCCTGATAAACACCAACATTTATTTAATAATACCACCTTAACATTTGACAACCAAACAATTACACAAGGCGACTCAGTAAATAATCTGGGTATTATCTTCGACCCAACTCTCTCGTTTGAGTCACACATTAAGAGTGTTACTAAAACGGCCTTCTTTCATCTCCGTAATATCGCTAAAATGTGTTCTATTTTATCCACTAGCGACGCTGAGATTATTATTCATGCGTTCGTTACGTCTCGTCTTGATTACTGTAACGTATTATTTTCTGGTCTCCCTATGTCTAGCATTAAAAGATTACAGTTGGTACAAAATGCAGCTGCTAGACTTTTGACAAGAACAAGAAAGTTTGATCATATTACGCCTATACTGGCTCACCTGCACTGGCTTCTTGTGCACTTAAGATGTGACTTTAAGGTTTTACTACTTACGTATGAAATACTACACGGTTTAGCTCCAGCCTATCTTACCGATTGTATTGTACCATATGTCCCGGCAAGAAATCTGCGTTCAAAGAACTCCGGCTTATTAGTGATTCCCAGAGCCCAAAAAAAGTCTGCGGGCTATAGAGCGTTTTCTATTCGGGCTCCAGTACTATGGAATGCCCTCCCGGTAACAGTTAGAGATGCTACCTCAGTTGAAGCATTTAAGTCCCATCTTAAAACTAATTTGTATACTCTAGCCTTTAAATAACCCCCCTTTTTTAGACCAGTTGATCTGCCGTTTCTTTTCCTTTCTCCTCTGCTCCCCTCTCCCTTGTGGAGGGGGAGACACACAGGCCCGGTGGCCATGGATGAAGTGCTGGCTGTCCAGAGTCGGGACCCGGGGTGGACCGCTCGCCTGTGCATCGGTTGGGAACATCTCTGCGCTCCTGACCCGTCTGCGCTCGGGATGATTTCCTGCTGGCCCCACTATGGACTGGACCCTTACTATTATGTTGGATCCACTATGGACTGGACTCTCACAATATTATGTCAGACCCACTCGACATCCATTGCATTCGGTCTCCCCTAGAGGGGGGGTTACCCACATATGCGGTTCTCTCCAAGGTTTCTCATAGTCATTCACATCGACGTCCCACTGGGGTGAGTTTTTCCTTGCCCTTATGTGGGCTCTGTACCGAGGATGTCGTTTTGGCTTGTGCAGCCCTTTGAGACACTTGTGATTTAGGGCTATATAAATAAACATTGATTGATTGATTGATTGAATGTTTTTCTTTGTGCATGCATTCTAAGTTGTAATATACGGCAAGTACGAGGTGGCTACCAATGAAGCTAACAGTAGTCATCTATTCCATCCGTAAAGCCCGCAAAAATCATCCAAAAAGTGACAACAATACTTTGTTTACATGTGGTGACCTGCAGCGACAATCCCCTGCCAAGTCACATACACTCACTCACTGTCCCTTGTTGCATGACATTTTGTTGAACTTTGTTGTGCCATTAGCATACTTTAAAGACATTTCGGTGGCTGTAAAAAGTCATGGTGTATAATAAGTGTTTTTGCAAACAAGAATGGCAAAATGTTGACGAACACAACACAGTTTATGATCAATTGCGCGATCACAGCTGCAGCCTTGTGTCAGGTTTCTGCCTCGTCTTTGATAAAGAAATGTGTAAATCACACGGTGTGAACGTCTTATATCAGACATGTCCTGATGAAAATCTCCTAACACCGATTTGTAGTATAGAGGCGGGGTTTTTTTTATATATTATGTTTTCTCTGGGCAACTCACTCCTCAAAGCCACACACTGTTGGAAACCACCTAAATTGGCCTTTCACACCGTATGGATTTTCCATCACGGAGCTGCATCTAAACAAGACGCAGAAAGGAGTGAGCGAGATAAAAGCAGGAGTAAGAGCGTTGGCCGGCCTGATGGCTGACCTCATTGTCTTCCTTGAGCAAAATACATACTCAGATTAATAGACTTGATAACGCAGAGATCGCAGCAATGAAGACAGGATGTTTTCTCAACTGTGCAATCCTTGACTTACTTTTGGAGGAAAGTGAATGGCGTGCAGTTAAACAAAAACAGAACATTAATTAGGTTGTCGTTTCACTTTTTCCGGTTGAACCCGGAATCTGGTTTGATTGCTGATGTAGTGCGCGTTCACTCGGTCATGTGTAACGTAATACGGCGCACACGTTGTTCAGTTTCAGTCAGGAACAGTGTTACTAGATGGGAAATATGACATTTCCAAGTGATCGTACATAGTCGACATTTCCAAATGATCGTACATAGTCGACGTTGACGTTGCCCAAGTACCATTTGCTACAGTAAAACAAAATAGCAGAGACAAGTATTTTGAAATTATCCATTGTACATTCCACAGAGGGGGAAATGATCGTACAAATACAATAATTATTGTATGTCTAGCAGGCAATGCTGTTGGGAAAGGGCACTTAGACTTAGGTCCAGTGATCAAAATGGAATGTTTCCATCAATGAACCACATTTCCACAGTACTGGCAGCACTCATGCATCTTCAGACCACACAATAATCGTGGAACATTACTTGTATTGCCAGCAATTTCTACAATTATAGCTATGTGTTGCAACATTTTCAGTTCATAGTAAAGCTATATTGTTGTACAAGTTAGACACTGACAACTCCAAAGTAAATCCATTTTTCTTGAATGTATTTAATACGAGGGTTGTCCTGATCTCGTATTGATATTATCGATTACTTAGTAATGGTGTAATCTCTAACGATTAGTTTGTTTGACAATTTTAATTTCATGAAAAATTGTTAAACAACGTGTCATGTCTGTGTTGATCATGTTTTTGTTTGGCCATGTGCTGCTTTTTGGACGCTTTTTAGTTCCTGGTTTCACTCTCTTGTTTGTCACCATAGCAACCATTGGTTTCACCTGTTTCACATTTTGAGTCACGCACCTGTTTTCACTAATCATGTCACTATTATTTAAGCCCATTGTTGCCAGGAAGTCAGCCTGGCGACATCACTCTGCTTCATGTCATGTTTACGGTTTCATGCTTAGTTCACGCTGCTTGTTTCATAGTCCATGCTGCCCTGTTCACGTCATCGCAAGTAAGTTTTGTTTATTAATGCCACAGTTAGTGTCTTTTGTTTTTTGTCCATAGTTCTGCCTTTGTTCTAGTTTTTGTTTTTATAGCCAAGTTTTGTACTTCCGCCCTTGTGCGCACCTTTTGTTTATTCCTTTTATTAGTGTTAAAATAAAGATGTCATTACCTTCAGGCCATGTCCGGTCCAAGGTCACTTGCATCTTGGTAAAACAACCACACCATAGTCCACGTATTGACACGACGATGTTAAGCTTGCCATAACCTTCATTCTTTTTTTCTAATAATGCACATAATCTTCATTGAAATTTCACTTTTAACATGTGTGCATTAGTGAAAATAAATTTCCGTTGTTTGCCGCCACACAGACCACAGCATTCACTTTTCAACACTTTCATGGATGCTCAAATGCACATATTTACGTTCCGGGCACTCCGGATTTCATACATTTGTGTTAGTTACACTAATGAAACGATTAATCAAAACATTTTACAAATAAAATTAATTTATTTAATCTATTAATCATTGCAGCCCTAATTGATATATCGAGAAAACAAATGAAATACATGTATCAAATTAAATCGGCTTGCATCTAAAATCTCTATACGAACGCTCCGTCCTGCAGCCATTTACTTGTACAAAGTTAACAGCTCCAGTAAACACACAAGGTTGGTCTTTTCTTGTATTTTAGTGAAGTGATTTACAAAAAGTAAACATGGTAGTCCATAGACTTCTAGTAGTTTGTACACAAGTTAGACATACATCCTTAAACAACATTGCAATCTAAAACACCACATTTGTCAATAGATTCAAGTATCAAATAATTATAGTGTATATTACTCAGGCACATTAGAGACTCATGAGCTTAACTTAATTAACTGTTGTGACTACAATGTGTCATAAAAAAAAAAAAATACTAATCCACTTCAATTTAAAGAGAGCATAAGTCCATTCCAGATAGTTAATAATAAGTAGGTTAGTGTTTTTAATTTCATTGTTCTCTGAGTAGATTCACTTTATTAAATTTTTCGAACATGTCACAGTACTAAAATATAAGTACCGTATTATCCGGACTTTAGGGCACACTTGAAATGTTTTTTTGCTCAAAACTCGACAGTACGCCTGATAACCCGACACCTAATGTAAGGAATACGTTTGGTTGAGTTTACCCACCTCGAAGCAATTTTATTTGGTGCATGGTGTAATGATATGTGTGACCAGTAGCAGGCAGTCAAACAAAAGAAATAAGTTTAGGCTGCACCTTTGATGTGCTTCAACATACAAGTATTATTTTGGTGTGTGTATAAGGTAAGACATATTATCTGGTGATTTGTTTCACAGTGTTATGCAAAAGCAATTTTTCTTACCTTCTGATACCTGCTGATCTGTATTTGGGATCTGCATAAATCATGAAAAATTGTGCGCGTCCGCCTTGGTAGTCCGTTGCGACGTCGTAGTCGATATGCTTCTTCTTTTTCTCTATCTTCTTGTTATGTGACAATCATCCTCCGCTGTTGCCATTTCTAATATAAAGTAGTGTAAAGTTCTTACTTATATCTGTCAGTAAACTCGCCATGAAAGCGCTAAAACATACCGGTGTAGTGAATTTACATTATTCACCCAAGGAACTTTAGTTATTAGAGTTTCAGTCAGATGTTTTTTCACGGGACACATTTCTGCTGTGGTTGTTTCCGGGTGAGGAAATGCTGCTCCGTTTTTGATTGAACTAAAGTCAGAATGTCATTAAAACAGTTAGCCCCATCTTTTGACACTTCTTCCACTCCCGTCCTTGCACGCTACACCGCTACAACAAAGATGACAGGGGAGAAGACGCTGCCGAAGGTGAGCCACGTAAATAAGTCCTTTAATGCGCCCTATAATCCGATGTGCCTTATATATAAAAAAAAAGATTAAAAATGTACTATTCATCCGCAGTGTGCCTTATAATCCGGTGCGCCCTATGGTCCTTAAAATACGGTATGCATGATGCGTGCGGATATTGTATTGGATCAATATCAGTATTGGCCGATGCTCAAGGCTCCAATATTGGTATCGTGTAGGCAGTGTTTGTAATAACGGCGTTATGTAATAATGGCCTTATATAATAACGCTGTTCGTAACACCGTTACTTTTACTAGTAACGAGTAATCTAATTAATGACTTTTAGGTTCGTTAAAACGCCATTAGCGATTGCTTGATGTAACATGGCACGCTACTTTTGATGTGGTTTTATGTCGACAACAAGACAGCGTCATAAGTGCAGCAAGTTCAATGCAGGAAATATCATTTTACTAGTGAAAGCAACAAGCAGAACCGCACTAAAATACACTTGATATCAAATAGGAAGAGGCACCATTACACTCACACAGCAGACAACAACATATGCACACACACACAATGGGAATGTTGAACAACAAATCACTGACTGAAGTGACAAACTTGCCAAATAAAAAATATACCCCGCTTGTTAACAAGAAGATATTTGACAGCCATCGAAGCACATTCAATCTATTTATTAACCAGAGGTAACACAATCCGGTGAAATGATTCAAAAGAGCTGTCGCAACAGTGCGCTGCTACCTGCTAAAGCTAAAAAAACACAGCTTCGTTGAAACCCTGGATGACGTCACTAGGCAACAGGGCCTGCCTTTTAAAAGCACAGACTCCGCACACTGTGCTCTTATATTAAACATCTCTCAAATGCATATGCCAAATATTTAAAGTTTTTTTTAAGTAACGTATGAATTACTTTCCCTAGTACATTTATTAAAGGGGAACATTGTCACCAGATCTATGTAAGCGTCAATATATACCTTGATGTTGCAGAAAAAAGACCATATATTTTTTTAACCGATTTCCGAACTCTAAATGGGTGAATTTTGGCGAATTAAACGCCTTTCTAACATTCGCTCTCGGAGCGATGACGTCACAACGTGGCG
This sequence comes from Nerophis lumbriciformis, assembly GCF_033978685.3. Lineage (NCBI taxonomy): Eukaryota > Metazoa > Chordata > Actinopteri > Syngnathiformes > Syngnathidae > Nerophis > Nerophis lumbriciformis. The sequence continues at coordinate 14,414,980 of NC_084555.2, read as the reverse complement.
TCACATCGGGAAGCAATCCGCCATTTTCTCAAACACAGAGTCAAATCAGCTCTGTTATTTTCAGTTTTTTCGACTGTTTTCCGTACCTTGGAGACATCATGCCTCGTCGGTGTGTTGTCGGAGGGTGTAACAACATGAACAGGGACGGATTCAAGTTGCACCAGTGGCCCAAAGATGCGAAAGTGGCAAGAAATTGGACGTTTGTTCCGCACACTTTACCGACGAAAGCTATGCTACGACAGAGATGGCAATAATGTGTGGATATCCTGCGACACTCAAAGCAGATGCATTTCCAACGATAAAGTCAAAGAAATCTGCCGCCAGACCCCCATTGAATCTGCCGGAGTGTGTGAGCAATTCAGGGACAAAGGACCTCGGTAGCACGGCAAGCAATGGCGGCAGTTTGTTCCCGCAGACGAGCTAGCTAAACCCCCTATCGACCCTAGCTTCCCTGGCCTGCTGACATCAACTCCAAAACTGGACAGATCAGCTTTCAGGAAAAGAGCGCGGATGAGGGTATGTCTACAGAATATATTAATTGATGAAAATTGGGCTGTCTGCACTCTCAAAGTGCATGTTGTTGCCAAATGTATTTCATATGCTGTAAACCTAGTTCATAGTTGTTAGTTTCCTTTAATGCCAAACAAACACATACCAATCGTTGGTTAGAAGGCGATCGCCGAATTCGTCCTCGCTTTCTCCCGTGTCGCTGGCTGTCGTGTCGTTTTCGTCGGTTTCGCTTGCATATGGTTCAAACCGGTATGGCTCAATAGCTTCAGTTTCTTCTTCAATTTCGTTTTCGCTACCTGCCTCCACACTACAACCATCCGTTTTCAATACGTTCGTAATGAATCGCTTAAGCCGCTGAAATCCGAGTCTGAATCCGAGCTAATGTCGCTATAGCTTGCTGTTCTTTCCGCCATGTTTGTTTGTGCTGGCATCACTATGTGACGTCACAGGAAAATGGACGGGTGTATATAACGATGGTTAAAATCAGGCACTTTGAAGCTTTTTTTAGGGATATTGCGTGATGGGTAAAAATTTTTAAAAAACTTCGGAAAATATAATAAGCCACTGGGAACTGATTTTTAATGGTTTTAACAATTCTGAAATTGTGATAATGTTCCCCTTTAAAGAGTAATTACGCTAGTAATTCAATTACTTAGTAGAGTAACGAGTAACTATAATTACTTTTTAAAAGTAATTTTCAGAACACTGTGTGTGGGAAGTGAAAACGTATCGGGACACCCCTGTTTATTGTATTAGTTTCCCTTCAAAAGAGAGGCGTACTTACACTATATTGCCAAAAGTATTTGGCCACCTGCCTTGACTCACATATGAACTTGAAGTGCCATCCCATTCCTAACCCATAGGGTTCAATATGATGTCGGTCCACCTTTTGCAGCTACTACAGCTTCAACTCTTCTGGGAAGGCTGTCCATGAGGGTTCAGGTCAGGACTCTGTGCAGGCCAGTCAAGTTCATCCACACCAGACTCTGTCATCCATGTCTTTATGGACCTTGTTTTGTGCAGTAGTGCACAGTTATGTTGGAAGAGGAAGAGGCCTGCTCCAAACTGTACCTACAAGGTTGGGAGCATGGAATTGTCCAAAATGTTTTGGTATCCTTTAGCATTCAAAGTTCCTTTCACTGGAACCAACTCCTGAAAAACAAACTTACACCATAATTCCTCCTCCACCAAATTTTACACTTGGCACAATGCAGTCCGAAATGTACCGTTGTCTTGACAACCTCCAAACCCAGACTCCTCCATCAGATTGCCAGATGGAAAAGTGTGATTGATCACTCCAGAGAAGGCGTCTCCACTGCTCTAGAGTCCAGTGGCGACGTGTTTTACACCACTGCATCCGACGCTTTGCGTTGGATTTGGTGATGTATGGCTTAGATGCAGCTGGAAATCCATTCCATGAAGCTCTCTGCGTACTGTACGTGGGCTAATTGAAAGGTCACATGAAGTTTGGAGCTCTGTAGCAACTGACTTTGAAGAAAGTCGGCAACCTCTTCGCACTATGCGCTATAGCATCCGATGACCCCTCTCTGTCAGTTTACGTGGCCTACCACTTCGTGGCTGAGTTGCTGTTGTTCCCAAACTCTTCCATTTTCTTATAATAAAGCCGACAGTTGACTTTGGAATATTTATTTCACGACTGGATTAGGCATCCTATGACAGTTCCACGCTGGAAATCACTGAGCTCCTGAGAGCGGCCCATTCTTTCACAAATGTTTCTAGAAACAGTCTCCATGCCTAAGTGCTTGATTTTATACACCTGTGGCCCGGGCCAAGTGATTAGGACACCTGAGTCTGATCATTTGGTAGGGTGGCCAAATGCTTTTGGAAATATAGTGTACATTTGTAAGATATTATATGATTAAAAAAAAAAAAAAGCTTAATGTTGTGTTTATTAGCGCCCTTTTTCTGACCAATAATAGAAGAGAATGCATTGTTGTTACCTATTTCCGCGCAGTTTGACAGGAATCCACCTCATCGGGAGGAAAAACACGCACCAAAACATCAAGTCTGACGAGAGAAAATGTGAAAGCACTTTTAAAGTCACATCAACGTCACTACTTGTTATGAGCCACTTAGCTATATGAAGTATGCAGGTCTTCCCAGATAGCAAACATAGACATGTAATTGTGCTGGCAGCATGGGAAACAAGAAAATGTCATGTCAGGAGGGGATCAATAGCACCTGACGAGGAATTTTAAAAGATGCTATCTGTCTGCCGGCTGGTGGCAATAAATGGAAGATTAACCTTTGCGTTCCTCTTAGTCTTGGGAAGTACCCTGAAGGGCATGCTGGACTATTTACTAATCAAAAAAAAAGTTGCTTTTTCGATAGAGCAAGACTAGAGATTGGCTTTGCGGCGCTGCTGCACAAGACCCTGAAAGTTATTGACTTATTCCCCCCTCCTCCCTCCTAAATGAGCATCATAAACGTGAAAGATGAACACTTTGTAGCCAAGTACTATATTGCCAAAAGTATTTGGCCACCCATCCAAATGATCAGAATCAGCTGTCCTAATCACTTGGCCCGGCCACAGGTGTATGAAATCAAGCACTTGGGCGTGGAGACTGTTTCTGCAAACATTTGTGAAAAAATGGGCCGCTTTTAGTGATTTCCATTGGGACGCATTGGGTTAAAAACAATTTGATAATTGCTTTTTGCCGATATCCGATATTCCGAAATTGTCCAACTCTTTAATTACCGATACCGATATCAACTGATACCGATATCAACCGATATATACAGTCGTGGAATTAACACATTATTATGCCTAATTTGGACAACCAGGTATGGTGAAGATAAGGTACTTTTAAAAAAAATTAATAAAATAAAATAAGATAAATAAATTAAAAACATTTTCTTGAATAAAAAAGAAGGTAAAACAATATAAAAACAGTTACATAGAAACTAGTAATTAATGAAAATTAGTCAAATTAACTGTTAAAGGTTAGTACTATTAGTGGACCAGCAGCACGCACAATCATGCGTGCTTACGGACTGTATCCCTTGCAGACTGTATTGATATATATTGATATATAATGTAGGAACCAGAATATTAATAACAGAAAGAAACAACCCTTTTGTGTGAATGAGTGTGAATGGGGGAGGGAGTTTTTTTTGGTTTGGTGCACTAATTGTAAGTGTAAAAAAACGATATCGATAATAGTGGTTAGAGTGTCCGTCCTGAGATCGGTAGGTTGGGAGTTCAAATCCCGGCCGAGTCATACCAAAGACTATAAAAAAAATGGGACCCATTACCTCCCTGCTTGGCACTCAGCATCAAGGGTTGGAATTGGGGGTTAAATCACCAAAATGATTCCCGGGCGCAGCCACCGCTGCTGCCCACTGCTCCCCTCACCTCCCAGGGGGTGATCAAGGGTGATGGGTCAAATGCAGAGAATAATTTCGCCACACCTAGTGTGTGTGTGACAATCATTGGAACTTTAACTTTAACTTTATAAAAAAAAACAGATACCGATATTTTCCGATATTACATTTTAACGCATTTATCGGCCGATAATATCGGCAGGCAAGCGGTACGAAATGGATAAGAAAAGACAGGGAAAAAAAAGAAAAAAAAACATTTTCTTTTTCTTTTTATACTTGGGACTTTTCGTGGGCCTGATTTTGGACGCTGGCGGGCCGGATTCAGTTTGGGGACCGCTGCTCTCGAGCAATGGAGACGCGTTCTCTGGAGTGATGAATCATGCTTTTCCATCTGAGAATCTGATGGTCGAGTCTGGGTTTGGAGGTTACCAGGAGAGCGGTACATTTCGGACTGCATTGTGTGAAATTTGGTGGAGAAGGAATTATGGTGTGGGGTTGTTTTTCAGGAGTTAGTTCCAGTGAAAGAAACTTTGAATGCTCCAGGATACCAAAACATTTTGGACAATTCCATGCTCCCAACCTTGTGGGAACAGTTTGGAGCGGGCTCCTTCCTCTTCCAACATGACTGTGCACCAGTGCACAAAGCAAGGTCCATAAAGACATGGATGACCATACTTGCCATCCCTCCCGATTTTCCCGGGAGACTCTCAAATTTCAGTACCCCTCCCGAAAATCTCCCGGGGCAACCATTCTCCCGAACTTCTCCCGATTTCCACCCGGACAACAATATTGGGGGAGTGTCTTAAAGGCACTGTCTTTAGCATCCTCTACAACCTGTCGTCACATCCCCTTTTCCTCCAAACAAACAGCGTGCCGCGGCTTTTACACACACGTAAGTGAATGCAAGGCATACTTGGTCAAGAGCCATACAGGTCACACTGAGGGTGGCGGTATAAACAACTTTAACACTGTTACAAATATGCGCCACTCTGTGAACCCACACCAAACAAGAATGACAAACACATTTCGGGAGAACATCCACACCGTAACACAACATAAACACAACAGAACAAATACCCAGAACCCCTTGCAGCACTAACTCTTCCGGGACGCTACTATATACACCCCCCGCTACCACCAAACCCCGCCCCCCATCTCCCGAATTCGGAGGTCTCAAGTTTGGCAAGTATGTGGATGACAGAGTCTGGTGTGGATGAACTTGACTGGCCTGCACAGAGTCCTGACCTGAACCCGATAGAACACCTTTGGGATGAATTAGAACGGAGACTGAGAGCCAGGCCTTCTCGACCAAGAATGGTGGACAATTCCTATAAACACACTCCGCAACCTTGTGGACAGCCTTCCCAGAAGAGTTGAAGCTGTAATAGCTGCAAATGATGGACCGACAACATATTGAATGAACCCTATGGGTTAGGAATGGGATGGCACTTCAAGTTCATATGTGAGTCAAGGCAGGTGGCCAAATACTTTTGGCAATATATTGTATGTCACTAGCTAAAGGTGTGCATAGACACAGGCTGCTTTATTAAAAGTAAACACCATATTTTATCGCCATGCTGCTGCACAAATACAAACCCTGTTTCCATATGAGTTGGGAATTTGTGTTAGATGTAAATATAAACGGAATACAATGATTTGCAAATCCTTGTCAACCCATATTCAGTTGAATATGCAACAAAGACAACATATTTGATGTTCAGACTGATAAACATTTTTTTTTTGCAAATTATCATTAACTTTAGAATTTGATGCCAGCAACACGTGACAAATAAGTTGGGAAAGGTGGCAATAAAGACTGATAAAGTTGAGGAATGCTCATCAAACACTTATTTGGAACATCCCACAGGTGAACAGGCAAATTGGGAACAGGTGGATGCCATGATTGGGTATAAAAGTAGATTCCCTGAAATGTTCAGTCATTCACAAACAAGGATGGTGCGACGGTCACCACTTTGTCAACAAATGCGTGAGCAAATTGTTGAACAGTTTAAGAAAAACCTTTCTCAACCAGCTATTGCAATTAATTTAGGGATTTCACCATCCGTAATATCATCAAAGGGTTCAGAGAATCTGGAGAAATCACTGCACTTAAGCAGCTAAGCCTGTGACCTTCGATCCCTCAGGCTGTACTGCATCAACAAGCGACATCAGTGTGTAAAGGATATCACCACATGGGCTCAGGAACACTTCAGAAACCCACTGTCAGTAACTACAGTTGGTCGCTACGTCTGTAAGTGCAAGTTAAAACTCTCCTATGCAAAGCAAAAACCGTTTATCAACAACACCCAAAAACGCCGTCGGCTTCGCTGGGCCTGAGCTCATCTAAGATGGACTGATACAAAGTGGAAAAGTGTTCTGTGGTCTGACGAGTCCACATTTCAAATTGTTTTTGGAAACTGTGGACGTTGTGTCCTCCGGACCAAAGAGGAAAAGAACCATCTGGATTGTTATAGGCGCAAAGTTGAAAAACCAGCATCTGTGATGGTATGGGGGTGTATTAGTGCCCAAGACATGGGTAACTTACACATCTGTGAAGGCACCATTAATGCTGAAAGGTACATACAGGTTTTGGAGCAACATATGTTGCCATCCAAGCAACGTTACCATGGACGCCCCTGCTTATTTCAGCAAGACAATGCCAAGCCACGTGTTACATCAGCGTGGCTTCATTTTAAAAGAGTGCGGGTACTAGACTGGCCTGCCTGTAGTCCAGACCTGTCTCCCATTGAAAATGTGTGGCGCATTATGAAGCCTAAAATACCACAACGGAGACCCCCGGACTGTTGAACAACTTAAGCTGTACATCAAGCAAGAATGGGAAAGAATTCCACCTGAGAAGCTTAAAAAATGTGTCTCCTCAGTTCCCAAACGTTTACTGAGTGTTGTTAAAAGGAAAGGCCATGTAACACAGTGGTGAACATGCCCTTTCCCAACTACTTTGACACGTGTTGCAGCCATGAAATTCTAAGTTAATTATTATTTGCAAAAGAAAGTTAAGTTTATAAGTTTGAACATCAAATATCTTGTCTTTGTAGTGCATTCAATTGAATATGGGTTGAAAAGGATTTGCAAATCATTGTATTCCGTTTATATTTACATCTAACACAATTTCCCAACTCATATGGAAACGGGGTTTGTACAATAATTCCCGTGGCCGTGCATAGAAATGCAGAAAAAGCCGTCACATGACGCCAGAAGGACGGCGTTGTTGTTTGGGTGAGTCTGCTTGGCCGGGCTGCACGGCGATGTGTCCTTTGTGCGCCGCGGGGAAAACAAGAGCTCCTTTTCTCCTTCAGAAGCATGATCCTCTTTCACCCCGCACCTTTGAGCCGGGAGCCAAGGTTTTCAATGGCTGAGACCCCGGTGACCTCTGAGCCGACACGCAACCGTCCAGCTGTTCATCCGGCGAGGCCGACGCGCTGCCCGCTAAAGCCTGCTATCCAGAGGCGAAGAGAAGCAGCACCCCTCTGCGCCTAAGATGTTACCCCAACCCCCCTCAGGCTAAAGCTGCAACAGCACACGCATACTGCTAGTGTTTTCCACGCGAGCGCCAGAGCATGACAGGGAGACGAGAAGAACATAGAATAGTTATTTAAACGAGAGGGAAGACGTACGTGAATGCTACAGAAACATATGACGATATATGTAGAGTCATTTTTCACTTTCTAAAAATGTACCGTATGATATATGTCTTTTTTTTTTCCGGACTATAATGTGCAATAATGTTATATGTATATATATATATACATGCATATGTATGGATATGTGCACGTGTGTGGATATATACATATATATAGATACATATCTTCTTTTTTTATCTTTTTTTACTATTTATATTACACAATTATTGTGTATGCACCTTAGGGGATCTGCTCCAATTTAATTATTCTTTGAACCAGGAGCTACTTCTTGGGTACTGATTAATGCGAAGGGCTACCAGTTTCCATCCATCCATTTTCTACCGCTTATTCCCTTTGGGGGCGCTGGAGCCTATCTCAGCTACAATCGGGCGGAAGGCAGGGTACACCCTGGACAAGTCGCCACCTCATCGCAAGGGCTACCAGTTTGATACACACTTAAATAAATTGCCAGAAATAGCCAATTTGCTCAATGTACCTTTAACTCTATGTTATTATTAATAATTAATGATATGTATCTTTGTGGAAACACTGATCATCTTAATGATTTCTCACAGTAAATATATATATAAACAGATAAATATCAATATGCAACACTTTATTTTTATATTTTCTCTAAGTGCACATTTTTCAAATTGAACATTTTCAAATGATCACTTCTAAGACAGTCTTGTGAAATCACAATATCCCATTTTAACTAGCTAGCCACTAACATTTTTTAACAAATCATAAATTACTTTGCACCATGTTTGTACAAATAAAAACTCATGTAAAATACAAAAGTCAACTCTCAAATTTTTAAATAAATCATGTCACACTTTGAACTGGAGACCAAATCTGTTATCTGTTTCCAAGACCAAGTCTTTAACATACTTTCTTGGATTTTCAAATTCTATTTGAGTTTTGTCTCTCTTAGAATCAAAAATGTCGAGCAAAGCGAGACCAGCTTGCTAGTAAATAAATAACATTTAGAAAATAGAGGCAGCTCACTGGTAAGTGCTGCTATTTGAGCTATTTTTAGAACAGGCCAGCGGGCGACTCATCTGGTCCTTACGGGCGACCTGGTGCCCGCGGGCACCGCGTTGGTGACCCCTGGTCTATTCTATTCTATTCTATATACTTTATGTGCACTGTAAAACTTTCAACAAAAACACTTGGGTTCCAATCAGGAACAATCATAAACACTCTTTGCGGTTCTTTTGGGCTACGACCACGAGGGGCGCCACAGGATTATGGCGACAGGTTGCTTCAGTAGCTCATCATGTATAGAGCCAAAACACTTCCAGTAAGATTTAAATCAATCAATCAAAGTTTATTTATACAGCCCTTAATCACAAGTGTCTCAAAGGGCTGCACAAATTATAAGGATTATAAGGCGCACTGCTGACGAGCGGGTCTATTTTCATACAAAAGTCGCACCAAATTATAAGGCGCAATAAAGGGGTCATATTATGATTTTTTAAAATTTATTTACAAACCCCGTTTCCATATGAGTTGGGAAATTGTGTTGGATGTAAATATAAACAGAATACAATGATTTGCAAATCCTTTTCAACCCATATTCAATTGAATATGCTACAAAGACGACATGTTTGATGTTCAAACTCATAAACTTTATTTTTTTTTGCAAATAATAATTAACTTAGAATTTTATGGCTGCAACACGTGCCAAAGTAGTTGGGAAAGGGCATGTTCACCACTGTGTTACATGGCCTTTCCTTTTAACAACACTCAGTAAACGTTTGGAAAATGAGGAGACACATTTTTAAAGCTTCTCAGGTGGAATTCTTTCCCATTCTTGCTTGATGTACAGCTTAAGTTGTTCTACAGTCCGGTGTCCATGTTGTGGTATTTTAGGCTTCATAATGTCACACCTGGGTGAAGTCTTGTCTGGGTTTCGTCTGGTTTCATGTTGTCTTGTCATTTCCTGTTTTATTTTGAAAGGTTAACTCTCCCTCTCGTTTCAGGTCACTTGCCCTTCCTCCCGTTTCACTGGTCTGATGTTAAAGTTAAAGTTAAAGTACCAATGATTGTCACACACACACTAGGTGTGGCGAAATTATTCTCTGCATTTGACCCATCACCCTTGATCACCCCCTGGGAGGTGAGGGGAGCAGTGGGCAGCAGCGGTGGCTGCGCCCGGGAATCATTTTGGTGATTCAACCCCCAATTCCAACCCTTGATGCTGAGTGCCAAGCAGGGAGGTAATGGGTCCCATTTTTATAGTCTTTGGTATGACTCGGCCGGGATTTGAACTCCCAACCTACCGATCTCAGGACGGACACTCTAACCACTAGGCCACTGAGTAGGTCTCTCCTGATTGCCTGATTGTGCCCACCTGTGTCACCCTCCCTCATGTGTATAAATGTCTCTTCCTCCTCTTGTCTTGTGCCAGAGTATATCGTCTCGTCACGTACCTCCAGCCTTTGTCCACAGCCTCAAACCAAGTTGTTAAGTATTGCCTCGCCTTATTTATTGATTTCTTTGTTTCCTCTGAGAAGGAGTGATTTTCGTTTGCTAAAGTTTTTGGTCAAGTTTTTTGTGTGTTATTTCATAGTGCCTTGCCTTCCTTTTTTCCTCCTCTTGGAGCGCTTTAGTTTGTAGTTATATCAGCTCTTTGTAGCGTACTTTCTGTTTATAGTTTCTAGTCTCCTCTGCATGATTTTTTTTACCTTTTTGTAGCTAATCATAGATTGTTGGTTTTTTTTGTTATTAGATTCGTGTGTAATTTTGCTGTTGCCTTTTTCCTCCCTATGGAGTGACTTTCCGTTTATGGCCTTATGCCTATATGTCTTTTGTTTCTCTAATGTATCAAAGCTAGATTCTGTAGCCGCTTTGTTTTAATCACTCTGTTCAAAGAGATTTCAAAGAAAACTGTTTAAATAAAGCCTGTGTCAATTGTTCCCCTTCTGCACCTGAGTCCTCATTCTCGCCAAGTCGTAACACATAATGCGCCACACATTTTCAATGGGAGACAGGTCTGGACTACAGGCAGGCCAGTCTAGTACCCACACTCTTTTATTATGAAGCCGCGTTGATGTAACACGTGGCTTGGCATTGTCTTGCTGAAATAAGCAGGGGCGTCCATGGTAACGTTGCTTGGATGGCAACATATGTTGCTCCAAAACCTGTATGTACCTTTCAGCATTAATGGCGCCTTAACAGATGTGTAAGTTACCCATGTCTTGGGCACTAATACACCCCCATACCATCACAGATGCTGCCTTTTCAACTTTGCGCCTATAACAATCCGGATGGTTCTTCTCCTCTTTGGTCCGGAGGACACGACATCCACAGTTTCCAAAAACAATTTGAAGAGTGGACTCGTCAGACCACGGAACACTTTTCCACTTTGTATCAGTCCATCTTAGATGAGCTCAGGCCCAGCAAAGCCGACGGCGTTTCTGGGTGTTGTTGATAAACGGTTTTCGCCTTGCATAGGAGAGTTTTAACTTGCACTTACAGATGTAGCGACCAACTGTAGTTACTGACAGTGGGTTTCTGAAGTGTTCCTGAGCCCATGTGGTGATATCCTTTACACACTGATGTCGCTTGTTGATGCAGTACAGCCTGAGGGATCGAAGGTCACGGGCTTAGCTGCTTACGTGCAGTGATTTCTCCAGATTCTCTGAACCCTTTGATGATATTACGGACCGTAGATGGTGAAATCCCTAAATTCCTTGCAATAGCTGGTTGAGAAAGGTTTTTCTTAAACTGTTCAACAATTTGCTCACGCATTTGTTGACAAAGTGGTGACCCTCGCCCCATTCTTGTTTGTGAATGACTGAGCATTTCATGGAATCTACTTTTATACCTAATCATGGCCCCCACCTGTTCCCAATTAGCCTCCACACCTGTGGGATGTTCCAAATAAGTGTTTGATGAGCATTCCTCAACTTTACCAGTATTTATTGCCACCTTTCCCAACTTCTTTGTCTTGTGTTGCTGGCATCAAATTCTAAAGTTAAATATTATTTGCAAAAAAAAAAATGTTTTATCAGTTTGAACATCAAATTTGTTGTCTTTGTAGCATATTCAACTGAATATGGGTTGAAAATTATTTGCAAATCACTGTATTCTGTTTGTTTTTACATCTAACACAATTTCCCAACTCATATGGAAATGGGGTTTGTAAAACACTTCCTTGTGGTCTACATAACATGTAATGGTGGTTCTTTGGTCAAAATGTTCGATCACATCACTTTCTGAACGTCTCTTATGAAGGTCTTATTTATATGGCTTCACTTCGACAGCGTCTTCTCCCCGTCATCTTTGTTGTAGCGGTGTAGCGTGCAAGGACGGGAGTGGAAGAAGTGTCAAAAGATGGAGCTAACTGTTTTAATGACCTTCAGACTTTACTTCAATCAATAACGGAGCAGCATCTCCTCATCCTTGGCTCACTAGTGCAACAACAAGGCCGGAAATGTGTCCCGTGAAAAACCGTCCAACCGGAACTCTTTAATAACTCAAGTTCCCGGGGTGAATTATGTAAACCCATTACACTGCTAGTTTTTAGCGCTTCCATAGCGAGTCTACCGACAGACATAAGATAGAACTTTACACTACTTTATATTAGAAATGGCAACAGCGGAGGATGAATGTCACATAATAAGAAGATAGAGAAAAAAAAGAAGCTTATCCCTTACGGTGTCAGCACGGACTACAAAGGCAGGCGCGTGCACATTTTCAGGACTTTTGCAGATCCCAAATACACATCAGCAGGTACCAGAAGTTAAGAAAAGTTAGTTTTCTTGATATCGTGAAACAAAAACGCCAGATAATATGTCTGCTAATAGGCACAATTGCCAACCTTGAGACCTCCGATTTCGGGAGGTGGGGGAGTTGGGGGTGAGGGGCGTGGTCGGTGTGGGGTGGGGGCGTGGTTAAGAGGGGAGGAGTATATTTACAGCTAGAATTCCCCAAGTCAAGTATTTCATATATATATATATATATATATATATATATATATATCTACATCCTGAAAATATGCAAACAAAACCGTGTTTAGATAATTGATACTTCAAACTTGCATAAATAAATCTTAGGGAATATAACATAACTTGGCTTCTGAGAGCTTCAAATTGTAATGAATAAAATAAAATGCTAAAGTTGTTGATAAACAAGCAATTATTTTAATAATTAAATATGGTCATTTTAAATGAATTATTATGATCATTTAAAATTAATTATTTCAAATATGTCTATTTTAATGTATAATTCTATGGCTGGATGTAATAAGGAGTCAGAAAAAAACACAAATAAAAATACAATTAATTTTGATGTTTTTAGCAAAATATATATATTTTTTAATTAATAAATATATGTATTTTTAGGTAAGATAAACATAATAATACAATTTATCTCTAGTCTGGATGATTTAGTTCTTGTCACCCTGTTGTCCTCCCGTCTCTTCCCCAAGGATGGCTACATGAGCTGGGCAAACGCCTGGAGATGCCCTACATCAACAACACGGTCGGCGGCCCGTCGGTGTGCAGCTCGTACATCGCCGCCCTCTACTTCACCCTCAGCAGCCTGACCAGCCTTGGCTTTGGTAACGTGTGCGCCAACACGGACGCCGAGAAGATCTTCTCCACCTGCACCATGCTCATCGGCGGTATGCCGGACGCCTCGTATGGAATAACGTAATTGGGCAGGCACGCTGTTTATATCGTGGGAAAGCGGACGTAAAAAAAGGCTGTCATCACTCAGGTCCGCATGGAGCTGGAGGGGGCGTGGCCTCCAGCTCCGGCTGAAAATCGGGAGATTTTCCGGAGAATATTTGTCCCGGGAGGTTTTCGGGAGAGGCGCTGAATTTCGGGAGTCTCCCGGAAAATTCGGGAGGGTTGGCAAGTATGCTAATAGGTGTCATTTTGCGGTCCTTATACACACACCATAATAATACTCGTATGTTGAAGCACTACAGTAGCCGCAATGCTCCGACAATCCATCAAGCGGTGCGGCTTCTTAGCTTACCAAAGGCGTACTAAAACATTTTGACAGATTTTGAATGTGTAATGTTCTATATTCTCAATTAAACATTTAAAGTGTTGGTGTCGTTTACTGGCGCCATCTTGCAGTCTACACATATCTCTTATGTGTGACTGCCATCTACTGGTCACACTTACCATTACACCATGTACCAAATAAAATAGCTTCGAACCAGAATTATTTTTGTACATGAGACACACCGGGTTATAAGGCGCACTGTCGATTCTTCAGAAAATGAAAGGATTTTAAGTGTCTTATAGTCCGAAAAATACGGTATCATTATCTATTAGTTATGATGTAGTTTATGGAGGATTTATTATATGATTGCTTTATTTGTTTTTTGTTTTTTTTTTATGTGTAATATGGCAGTCAACCGTCAACTTTGCTCACTTGATAATGATGATGTACTGTAGTTGGATGTCCCCTCAGAGAGAGGCTGAAGAAAATCCAGATGAAAGGCAGACTTTTTATTTGTCTTTCTCGTTGAATTAAATCCAGCAACATCACAAAGTACTACTCAGATATTATTTTTAAAGATATTTTAATGTAAATGTGAATAGAAATGTCGAGCCTATTTTTTTAAATTTTATTTTAAATAATCTCTCAGCTCTTTAATATAGCAATTGATTATGATTTTAAACAATCTGTTGTAAATAGCTGTACTTTAAATTATACATGTAAATATAATGTGAAATATATTTTAATATTGCTGAATGTATTCCCCTATGTTGTAATATTTGCAATTAAGGCAGGAAATTAATCACAACAGCGGTAGTTTCAGCACATTGTTTATTACAATACAAGTCAAAATATTACTTGACTATACACAATAAGACATGGGTCAACCTACTTAGGTCTAAAAAATAGAAAGAAAAAGATGTAAGGCTTTATTTCCACACGGTAAAAAAAAAGTTCCGTGCATGAAGTTGTCTCGCACGCTACACCGCTACAAGAAAGATGACGGGGAGAAGACGCTGCCGAAGGTGAGCCACGTAAATAAGACCGCCCACAAAACGGCGCATCAGAAAGCGACTGTCAAAAGCGGCTTGAAGATGATCTGTAAAACATAATCTATGCAACATTTTGACCAAAGAACCACAATTACATGTTATGTAGACCAGTGCCGGCCCAAGCCTCCATGGGGCCCTAAGCAAAATTTGATTTTGGGGCCCTCTATTTCTGCCAATAATATTGATTGATCATTCACACACCTACTATAAACTCATTGCGGCTCTGGCAGTGTTGTTTACATTATCCTATTGTCAGCCTGGCATGTCTTTACAAATGACATGTCATTTATAAAGATATGTGGGTGGCCCAGTTAAGAACATAAATAATACCAATGAATGAACGAATGATGTCCAGAGTGCCACATATGGTTCCTAATCTTAAAATGTAGAAAACATTCAGCTACAAGAGTGGCCTGGGGTTGAACAGTCCAAGTGATAAAGCTTTGTATTTACAGTAAACGTGTCATCTTGTTAAGGTTTGCAGGGGAGGTGACGGCAACAGACACTAGAGCAGTAATGTTCAATGATTTATTATATATAGTAATATATATAATAATAAACAACACTAAATATACGAACTAAGGAAATGGAGTGTGGCAAAATCCAAGAGTGTGTATGGTGTAAGACTATGTGTAGTATTTAACTGAGGTGTGCGTTACCAAGTGTTGAACGAGAGATGAGGAAGTCCAGGGGAAGAGGGGAATCCGTGTCCAAGCGGGAGGTCGAGATCCAAGGAGCAGTCCGAGAAGCAGGGGAACGACGACGAGAAATGACAAGACACACAGCAACGTCAAAACAGGGGAACGGAGGTCTGCAGTAGAATGATACGACAATGAAACACGGAAGGGAAAACAGACAGCGAGAACAGTATTGCATCAAGCAGGATGATCGCTTACTATACGCCAACAGATGATTATATTCCGGCGCCGGCATGCCAAGATGTCCAGGCTTATGAAGGCAGCTCCTTCATTCCAGGCAGGTGTGATGATTGCTGGCGGCAGCTGCAGGGCGGAGACGCGCGCGGCGCGTCCCTAGATCTGCGCCACAGTCGTGGGCGTGTCCCGCGGTGCTTGCAGCGCGCAAGGATGAGGACGCATTCCAATGCGCCCTGGCCGTGACACATCTTGTCTCATCAGTCTTGTACATATTAGTCTTTAATTACTAGTTTATATTTTTAGTTAATTGTTCATATTTAATGTTTACTTTGTACAAAGAGAGCGCAGTCTACTGAAGTTAAATTCCATGTGTGTTAAACATAACTGGACAATAAAGCTGATTCTGATTCACTTTATTATTTTTGGTAACAAAAACCTGAAACAGCAATGTGCAAAAATGTTGACCTAAAATTGTGTTTTTGTACAATAATATATCTTTGATCATTTAGAAATCATCAGTCAGACTCGTACATGCAAAAAATAAAAAATAATAATTTTTTGTTAATTGCTTTTGGGGGCCCCCTGGTGGCCGCGGGGCCCTAAGCAAGCGCTTAGTACGCTTATGCCTTGGGTCTCTGATGTAGACCACAAGGAAGTGTTTTACATTTAGAAAAAATATATAATAATATGACTCCATTGATGCGCCCTATAATCTGGTGCGCCTTATACATGAAAAAAGATCAAAAATAGACCTATGGTCCGGAAAATACGGTACTTTTTTAATATTTGTATGTTTTTATTGCAAATAAAAAAATTAAAAAAAATTAATTAATACCAAATCTTACTGGCAGTGCTTTGGCTCTATAATCATTAACATGGACACTGCAGGTGTTTGCTTGTTCTACTTTGTTGGAATGACTGAACCTCATGGATACAATTATACTTTGTTAAACATTGAATCTGCTAAACTTCTGTTCAGCAGCGTGTCAACATTTCCCTTGTAATAGTTTTAGTTTGGTTTAGCAGCATCGAAGCCGCATTTATTCAAAAGCCTGCGGAGATAATTGCAAATTAAGCATCGCGTCGAACACCGTCATGGTGTAATATTTATATTGTAGCCAAGCATTTTCTCCAAATACATATTGTCTGAAAAAGATTTATTTTGTCATATTGTAGTTTTTGCCAATTTACTGTGTTACTTTTATAATTAATGCCAAAGGGGCATAGCAGTTTTGAATTGGCTTCACTGCAGCAGGAGATATCGATCACTTTTCTTTTCCCCTTGGACCTATAAACCTATTTTTTCATTATCTGGAATATGAACACATGACTATTGAACATATTGGCTTGAACTGAATTGTCGTTGTTAAGTTAGTCCTTTTGTTTATTGTTCATATGTGGTTATTTACAGTAAATACAAGTCTTTACACAACTTGTAAAATATTAGTAATACATTATTTCTTATTATTTAATTAGTAATGTCCTTGAACTACATTTTCGTTGGTTGTGTCTTTTGAATGTCTTTTGAAACACACAGAAGCTCCCATTGCCAAATCTACTTTTGGTCGCCGAGTGTAACACATTAAACCCTCGTTTATTGCTGTTAATTGGTTCCAGAACTGGCGGTGTAAATACATTTCCACGATGTAGGAGGCATCACAAAAAATTGCAATATTGGTTTTATTTCAACAAAAAATCTTAGGGTACATTAAACATATGTTTCTTATTGCAATTTGGTCCTTAAATAAAATAGTGAACATACAAGACAACTTGACGTTCCTAATTTAGTTGGTGACATATGCAGTAACACATATATATATATATATATATATATATATATATATATATATATATATATATATATATATATATTGTGTCATTTTCCATTCTATTTTTTTTTTTAATTGTTAAGGAAAAGTGGTAGAGAATTAATTATTAATCTACTTGTTCATTTACTGTTAATATCTACTTACTTTCTCTTTTAAAATGTTCTATCTACAGAATATTTCTAGAGGGCTTTATATATATATAAAGCCCTCTGGAAATATTCACTTTCAAAAGCAGCAAATTTGACCTGAAATGAACAACTTCACCTTCCAATAAAAAACTAAGATGGAACAAACCTTGCATTTTGAAGGTAAATTGGAACAAAACTATAACTGCGTGGTTATGGATAGCCATAATGTATCCCACCAAGCATCCTATAACTTTGGGGAAACTTTTTTTGAACACACAAGTGGGGGAAAGGTGCAGTTTTGAAAGAGTTTTATATTCCCACTGTCTGTGAGGCCGTGAAACTGTACTGACTGGTGATTGGATGAGCGCGAGAAAGGCAAAGAAAAAGAGAGGAGGAGTTAATGTGTGCCATTTAAATTTTTGTCCGAACTCGATTTTAGAATACAACTAATACACTTTTTGTTTTGAACGGTTTGATTTTCATTTTATGTTGCATTTAACAAAAATTAAAAAATCATCAAACAGCAGGAAGAAAAAATGGGCCAAAAACTAAATATTTCTCACATTCCAACACTGGAACCGAAAGTTGCTATTTAAAGACAACTTGGTTGTGGTTCTGGTCTTGTAATATACATAGAACATGTTCTTGGGCAGTTTTTTAGTTTATGCCGACAGGTGATTTTTATTATTGTTGTTAAAACCATGAACTAAAAACCAAACCGTTTTTTGGATCTATTATTGCTTTTCGACACGACAAAGAAAGCATGCTTTTTTAAATTTTTTTTATTTTAAAATGAAATTTGAACATAGTAAACCAATGTTTTTTGCTTTTGAATTTAATATTCAAAAACATCAATGACCAAAAGACACCCGGACCGTGTTGTGTGAGAGATGGCGGCTTCTTGAGTGTACGACCCGGCTGTAAGCTAACCATGAATACATCCCCTCCGTGAAAAATCTCAGAAGAAAGTACAGTAGGATGGATCTCTTTCACATTTTATACTACCGTTTTTTTCGGACTATATGGCGCACTTAACATCCTTTTATTTCTCAAAACTACTCGACAGTGCACCTTATAACCCGGTGCGCCTGATTTAAGGAATACGTTTGGTTGAGCTTACCGACCTCGAAGCTATTTTATTTGGTACATGGTGTAATGATAAGGGTGACCAGTAGATGGCAGTCAAACATTAGAGATAAGTGTAGTCTGCACTATGATGGCAATATGTCTCAAGTAAACAACACCAACATTTTGAATATTCCATTAAAAATATAGAACATTACGCACGGCTCTCAAAAATCTATCAAAATGTTTTAGTACGACTTTGGTAAGCTATGAAGCCTTACCACTTGATGGATCGTCGGCACATTAAACATACGAGTATTATTATGGTGTGTGTATAAGGTAAGACATCATATCTGGCATTTTGTTTCGCAATATCATGCAAAAGAACGTTTTCTTTCCTTTTGGTACCTGCTGATCTGTATTTGGGATCTTTATAAGTCCTGAAAAATTGCGAGCGTCCACGCCGACGACGTAGTCGATAAGCTTCTTCATTTCCTCTATCTTCTTGTTATGTGACATTCATCCTCCGCTGTTGCCATTTCTAATATAAAGTAATGTAAAAGTTCTCAATTATATCTGTCAGTAAACTCGCCATGAAAGCGCTAAAACATACCGGTGTAGTGAGTAAACATTATTCACCCTAGGAACTTTAGTTATTAGAGAGTTCCGGTCGGACGGTTTTTCACGGGACACATTTTCTGTGTTGTTGTTTCCGGATGAGGAGATGCTGCTCCGTTATTGATTTAAGTAAAGTCTGAATGTCATTAAAACAGTTAGCTCCATCTTTTAACACTTCTTCCACTCCCATCCTTGCACGCTACACCGCTACAATAAAGATGACGGGGAGAAGACGCTGCCGAAGATGAGCCACGTAAATAAGACCAGCGCATACGGAAGCGACTGTCAGAATGTGGCTTGAAGATGATCTGTAAAACATAATCTATGCAACATGTTGACCAAAGAACCACCATTACATGTTATGTAGACCACAAGGAAGTGTTTTCCATTTAGAAAAAAAATATTATAATATGACTCCTTTAATGCGCCCTATAATCGGGTGCACCTAATATATGAAAAAAGATAAAAAAAATAGACCATTCAGCATTGTGCCTTATAATCCGGTGCGCCCTATGGTACAGAAAATACGGTTTATGGTTCCAATTCCTAGTACCTTGGAATCCAGACTTAACAGTAATGTACTTTTGAGCACCATCTTCTTGCTTTGTGACGCTACGTCCAACAAAGGCTTTGAATTATGGTATCTGTTAATTTTACGTTAGTCGAAACCGGCATACTTTGGCCGGTACCAGCAAACTTGCCAAATTCCGTACCCACCCCTTGCTGTATCTCAACTTCCCAAGCGGATGACGTGCTAAATCAACAGCGCCTCTGATTTTTGTCCTTCCACAATGGCTTTAATTCATCAACAATCCATAGCACACATCCTTCTTCACAATCAATGAATGAATTATCCCTCGCAGTCAGTGGAAGTCTGACTAGTGAGTTGCAGACAGATGCCAAGGTGCAATGCTTCCTTCCCTTCACACATGCATGTGTGGCTCCTTATGACAGTATTCCCTATGCTCAAACAGCTAACTAGATGAGATCGCCATCCTCTCTTTTCCTCACTTTTGCCCTTTGTCTGTTTTGCTGTCCCTCTGTCCTCTTCTTTCCTCACAACCATGCATCTGAGGCGCAAAACTACCAGTCCGTATAACGTGTTTGGGGGTCAGCAACCCGCGGCTCTCGAGCCGCATGTTGCTCTTTAGTGCCGCCCTGGTGACTCCCTGGAGCATTTTAAAAAATAAAAATAAAAAAACGGAAAAAGATGGTGGACATTTTTTTTGTTTTGGTATGTTTTTATTTTTATTTTTATTTTTTTGTCCTGTCCAGCTTCTCAGGCAAATCATATAGTTGATGTAGATGCCCATATCGGCTGTTCAGATTTACTTTACAAAAGAGAAGTATGGATACTGTCAGGACTTGGACTATGGCGTAGTTTGTTCTCCCGTGGTGCAAATGAACATTTGGACCAGACATGGCGTGAAGGTGAAGACATGATTTATTTAAACACTATAACTACAAAAAGAACAAACTAAAGGCGCGCACAAGGCGGAAGTACAAACTTGACAAATGAAACCAATACTTGCAAGTGGGCAAAAAAACTAAGGACATGAACAAAAGTCGCTAACTGTGGCATGAATAGAAACAACTTACTTGGACATGGCATGAAGTGTGCAGAGGTAAACAAAGTGTGAAGCAGAGAGTCAGGGGTATGATGTCGCCAGGGAGAATTCCTGGCAGCAATGGGTTTAAATAATAGTGACATGATTAAAGACAGGTGCGTGAGTCGCGAGGGCAGGTAAAAACTAATGGGTTGCTATGGTGACAAACAAGAGTGCACAATGAGTCCAAACATGGAACAGGTGAAACTAATGGGTAACCATGGAAACAAGACAAGGGAGTGAAAATCCAGAAACTAAAGAGTCCAATAACTAAACAAAACAAAACATGATTACACAGACATGACAGATACTTCTCTTGTTGCCTTATTTGTATTTGACTTTAATAAATGTATTTATATTATCATTTGGTGCAGCCGGGCCAAAGCAGGAGGGGATAGAAAGAGAAAAAAGGGAAGACAAAGGGGGAAATTGTGGGGACAAGAGGGGGATTAGACAGAGACAAAAACAACAACAGCAAAAACAACAATAACAACAACAACAACAATGGTATAGAGCAACATCAGCAAATACAACATGTACAAATATGATGGTAAAAGAAGAATCAGAATCAGAATCAGCTTTATTGTTATTACGCAGGGTAACAAGATTGAGACCATTCCATACAGTGCGATGTGTGCATGCTAGAAAAAACAATGTGTAAATATATAAAAATATAAAAAAATATAGAAGTGCAATGAATATAGGGTGAAATGAATATATACATGAAAAAAACAGGGTGGTTGGTGGAATGGGTTATTGCACCGAAGAGAAGGCAGTTATGAGGGACAATGGGGCAGTCCGTTCAGGATGGTTATGGCCCTGGGGAAGAAGCTGTTCTTTAGCTTGTTTGTTTTGGTTTTAATGCACTTGTAGCACTTCCCAGAGGGCAGCAGGTGGAACAGGTCAGAGCCAGGGTGGGTGCTGTCCTTGATGATGGCACTGGCTCTGTTGAGGCAACGGGAGGTGTAGATGTCCGTCAGAGAGGGGAGAGGGCGGCCGATGATCTTCTGAGTCGTCTTGACCACTCTTTGCAGTCTCTCTCTGTCTGCTGCAGTGCAGCTGCCGTACCATACTGTAATACAGTAGGTCAGCAGGCTCTCAAGTGATAGCAAAATAAGCAGTTAGCGAAAATAACAAATAATACAGAAATGACAATGAGCATTATTACACTACAAATGGAGCAATACAGATACCGATAGAAATAGCGCTATTGATAATGAACAATACCAATAATTTACCTCTATTATCAACAATACAGTTATTCAAATGCAACAATACATATACGTAATGATAACTAGAGATACGAAAGAATGCAGACAAATGGAGGGGAAGAAAGAGAAGCAACCTATATTAACCTTGTAGATTTTTATAGTAACAATAGGTTAAGCTTTGTCAGTGTGCCATGTGTTACACCCAGTTTACCCTAGGGCAACAACGTTAAGATATGTTTGATGAAACGTGATTATGTGCATGAGTGTGTGTATGTATGTACAATGAAAGTGCGTGTGGATGTACGGACTTTGAGTATGTAGATATGTACTGTATTTGTGTATGTATGTGGGAGTGTAGGTAAGTATGTATGTACGTATGTATGTGAGTATATGTGAATTTGTATGTAAATTATATTTGACTCCCAGTGTGTGTGGGAGCCAGAGTGGTATGTTTTTAGTTTGAGGACAAACATGACACAAACCTTCCCAATTGTTAGAAAGCCCACTGTTTAATATGTTTAATATGAGTATTTGGTAAACATCATTTTGTCCTATTAATGTTGGCGGTTCTTGAACTCACCGTAGTGTGGACTGTGACACAACTGTTTGTTTTCATGTAAAATCTTCCACTCCTTCTTTGTCTCATTTTGTCCACCAATTGTTTTATGCTGTGTGTGAATGCACAAAGGTGCACTTTGTTGATGTTATTGACTTGTTGGAGTGCTAATCAGGCATATTTGGTCAGTGCATGACTGCAAGCTAATCAATGCTAACATGCTATTTAGGCTAGCTGTATGTACATATTGCATCATTATGCCTCATTTGTAGGTATATTTAAGCTAATTTAATTTCCCTTACTTTTATCCTCTTTGTAGATAATTTAGTTTTGCATGTCTCATGACACATTATCTGTATGTAATTGTAACAGTTCCTCTCCCGCGGGTTCCCCTGACACAGACAGACTCCCACTGAAGCACAGGAAGTCTGATTTACCAAGTTTTTAATTTTGCTCACACACAGCAACAGCACTCTGCTCCGCGACTTTCCAGTCTCTTCGGCGTGTCTTTCCAGCGTGTGTATGTCCAGCGTCTGTCTCAACTCCAACTCCAACCACGTGCCTTGGGCCCGCTGCTGCTAATAAAGGCGACAGGTGATTAGATAACCAACCCCAGCTGGGCAATCTACTCTACTCTATCAATCAATCAATCAATCAATGTTTATTTATATAGCCCTAAATCACAAGTGTCTCAAAGGGCTGCACAAGCCACAACGACATCCTCGGTATAGCCCACATAAGGGCAAGGAAAAACTCACCCCAGTGGGACGTCGATGTGAATGACTATGAGAAACCTTGGAGAGGACCGCATATGTGGGTAACCCCCCCCCTCTAGGGAGACCGAATGCAATGGATGTCGAGTGGGTCTAACATAATATTGTGAGAGTCCAGTCCATAGTGGATCCAGCATAACAGTAAGA
Source organism: Nerophis lumbriciformis (assembly GCF_033978685.3). Taxonomy (NCBI): domain Eukaryota; kingdom Metazoa; phylum Chordata; class Actinopteri; order Syngnathiformes; family Syngnathidae; genus Nerophis; species Nerophis lumbriciformis. The sequence continues at coordinate 14,391,659 of NC_084555.2, read as the reverse complement.
GTCCAGTCCACAGTGGGGTCAGCAGGAAACCATCCCGAGCGGAGACGGGTCAGCAGCGCAGAGATGTTCCCAACCGATATACAGGCGAGCGGTCCACCCCGGGTCCCGACCCCGGACAGCCAGCACCCCATCCATGGCCACCGGATCTGTGTGTCTTCCCCTCCACAAGGGATAGGGGGGAGCAGAGGAGAAAAGAAAAGAAACGGCAGATCAACTGGTCTAAAAAAGGGGGGCTATTCAAAGGCTAGAGTACACAAATGAGTTTTGAGATGGGACTTAAATGTTTCTACTGAGGTAGCATCTCTAACTGTTACCGGGAGGGCATTCCATAGTGCTGGAGCCCGAATAGAAAATGCTCTACAGCCCGCAGACTTTTTTTGGGCTCTGGGAATCACTAATAAGCCGGAGTTCTTTGAACGCAGATTTCTTGCCGGGACATATGGTACAATACAATCGGTAAGATAGGCTGGAGCTAGACCGTGTAGTATTTTATACGTAAGTAGTAAAACCTTAAAGTCGCATCTTAAGTGCACAGGAAGCCAGTGCAGGTGAGCCAGTATAGGCGTAATATGATCAAACTTTCTTGTTCTTGTCAAAAGTCTAGCAGCCGCATTTTGTACCAACTGTAATCTTTTAATAATAGACATAGGGAGACCCGAAAATAATACGTTACAGTAATCGAGACGAGACGTAACGAACGCATGAATAATGATCTCAGCGTCGCTAGTGGACAAAATGGAACGAATTTTAGCGATATTACGGAGATGAAAGAAGGCCGTTTTAGTAACACTCTTAATGTGTGACTCAAAGGAGAGAGTTGGGTCGAAGATAATACCCAGATTCTTTACTGAGTCGCTTTGTGTAATTGTTTGGTTGTCAAATGTTAAGGTGGTATTATCAAATAAATGTCGGTGTTTAGCAGGACCGATAATCAGCATTTCCGTTTTCTTAGTGTTGAGTTGCAAGAAGTTAGCGGACATCCATTGTTTAATTTCATTAAGACACGCCTCCAGCTGACTACAATCCGGCGTGTTGGTCAGCTTTAGGGGCATGTAGAGTTGGCTGTCATCAGCATAGCAATGAAAGCTAACACCGTATTTGCGTATGATGTCGCCTAGCGGCAACATGTAAATACTAAAGAGTGCAGGGCCAAGAACCGAACCTTGGGGGACTCCGCACGTTACCTTAACATAGTCCGAGGTCACATTGTTATGGGAGACGCACTGCATCCTGTCAGTAAGATAAGAGTTAAACCACAACAAGGCTAAGTCTGACATACCAATACGTGTTTTGATACGCTCTAATAAAATGTTATGATCGACGGTATCGAAAGCAGCGCTAAGATCAAGAAGCAGCAACATAGATGACGCATCAGAATCCATCGTTAGCAGTAGATCATTAGTCATTTTTGCGAGGGCTGTCTCCGTAGAGTGATTTGCCCTGAAACCGGATTGAAAAGGTTCACAGAGATTGTTAGACATTAAGTGTTCATTTAGCTGCTGTGCGACAATTTTTTCGAGGATTTTCGAGATAAACGGAAGGTGGGACACCGGCCGGTAGTTTACCATGAGGTCAGGATCGAGGTTAGGTCTTTTGAGCAAAGGATGAATAACCGCTTTTTTGAATGCTAGTGGAACAGTGCCAGAGGAAAGTGATAAGTTTATAATATTTAGCACTGATGGAACTAATAATACAAAAAGCTCCTTAATAAGTTTCCCAGGAAATGGGTCAAGTAAACATGTTGTTTGTTTTGTCCCCTTAACACATCTTAACAATTCCTCTAATGTTATTTCATCAAAGAGAGAGAAACTATTTTGGAGGGCGGTATCCTTCGTAGATACAGTCGTATCTGTGTTAATAGAACCCAGTTGTAGCTGCGATGCATTGTCTTTAATCTCCTTTCTAATGAGTTCAATTTTCTTATTAAAGAAATTCATAAAATCATCTGCTGAGTGGGTGGAGCTACTGGGAGGAGTCCCTTGTTGGGTTAGCAATGCTACTGTACTAAACAAAAATTTCGGATCATTTTTGTTGAGGTGGATGAGATTTGAGTAATATTTAGCTTTAGCTAGGGTAAGCATGTGTTTATAAGTTATTAAACTATCACTCCATGCTTGATGGAAAACCTCAACTTTAGTAGCGCGCCATTTGCGTTCCAGCTTTCTACATGATAATTTATGGGCTCTAGTTTCTTCTGTAAACCATGGGGTGCGCCTTTTAGGGGCTCTTTTAAGCTTTAGCGGTGCTATACTATCAATGGTGTCGCGCAGGGCGTCGTTAAAGTTGTTAGTGAGGTTATCAATAGAGCCGACATCATTTGGGAATGGTGCCATTACCGAAGGCAGTAGGCCAGCAAGAGTCATCGTTGTGGCAGCATTAATGTTGCGGCTGCTATAGTAGTTATTATTATTAGTTTGTTGACAATGAGTCAGAACTTCGAATTTTATAAGGTAATGATCGGACATTACTTTAGTATACGGGAGTATCGTAACTTTGGAGGTGGTAACACCCCTGACCAGCACTAGATCTATCGTATTTCCGTTGCGATGCGTAGGTTCATTTATTATTTGTGTAAGACCACAGCTATCAATTATAGTCTGGAGCGCCATGCACTGAGGGTCCGATGGGGTATTCATATGGATATTAAAGTCCCCCATTATGATTATATTGTCGGCGTGCGTCACTAAATCAGCAACGAACTCTGAAAATTCACTGATGAAGTCCGAATTGGGTCCTGGGGGGCGGTAGATAACAGCCAGGTGGAGAGGCAGCGGTGTGACAAACCTCATAGTAAGCATCTCAAACGAGTTATATTTATTATTTAGGTTCGGGGTAAGATTAAAGTTTTTATTGTGTATGAGTGCAACTCCCCCACCCCTTTTAATGGGATGGGCAATATGCGCTCCCGCATAGCCAGGAGGAGACGCCTCACCCAGCGCAAAGAAATCGTCTGGTTTGAGCCAGGTCTCGGCGAGACCAATAACATCAAGATTATTGTCTCTAATGACCTCATTAACCAATAACGTTTTGGAAGATAATGATCTTATGTTTAAGAAGCCCATATTATAGGTAGTGTGCTGTTTTGAAGAGTTTTTGTTGAAATTATCCGTAGTAGCAATATTTATTATGTTGTGTTTATTATGTGTAGTGCAATTTAAATAATTTCGACCATATCTAGGAATTGATATGACGGGAATTTTCCGATTGTTTGCTTGATGTTGTGATAAACCGAAAGCATCATAACTTGCCACCTCAGTAGAGTGCATGTCTACTTCTGACACAGAAAAAACATTTTTTACTCTACTACGAGGCTGGTCCTTACACACCCCGCTCTGCGGCAGGCCCGCAGACCACGCCCCCCCTCCACAGTAATATTGGCTGCATTTCAGATAGTTCAGATCGTTTGTGTGCCATGTTGTTCCAGACCACAGCAAACATTACCTAACTTGCCAAAGATTGTAATACATCTAAGAAGACAGCCTGCCAGGCTTTAACTTGGACACACACATCTATACCTTTGGCCATTAAAAGCCAGTAATTTCCAGGAGTTATCTCACCTTCTGAGTAACCTCTGATTAACTAATGGTTTCTAATGTAAAAATGTGTAGAATAAATATTACATTTTAACATTTCTGTCAACGAAGATTTGGTTCAGCCTGCGACACATAGTCATGTTTGATAGTAGGCTATTATAGCTAATATAGACACTGACGTGATTTGTTGCCTTCATTATAAGACTTAAATACGGCGTCTCATTTTTTTGCGGCTCCACACAGATTTGTTTTTTGGTCCAATATGGCTCTTTCAACGTTTTTGGTTGCCGACCCCTGACCTAATTGAAGAGCATCGCCACGAGCCTAAACAAAGACAACAGCGACTTGAACACAATGCCTATAATTTTGTGTGTGTGTGTGTGTGCCTCTGAGGACTAACTGCCGACAATGAAATGTGAAGTAGTGCCTCCACCTTCAGACACAGCTTAACATCGGCCTCAGCGCTAAACCTTGCAGCCTGCAGTGTGAACGAATTCCAAAGAGCGTCTGGCGTGTGTGAGTTTTTCATAAAACACTGCAGCCTCATTCCTTATAATGTTGCATTGTACACAAAATATTTGCGATTCCGTCTGTCCCAAAATCCATTAAGAGATGAGTGACTCACTGATAATATTAGAGCCCATTTCCATACTTGTCTCCAGGACTCATAACTAAATGATTTGCTGGTTTTCACCGTTGAATGGCGGCAGATTTGAATATGAATGCGCGTGTGAAATTGTGTTGTATATGTTCGTGCATATGGTTCTTATGTCTGGGAGCGGTGTGTGTGTGTGTGTGTGTGTGTGTGAGTGTGTGTGTGTGCGTATGTTCAATGCACATTCGCCTGATTGGTTGGCAGGGTGTTGGCAGGTTTGTGGTACCCTGCTGGGACCGAACGGGCCCAAGCAGCCTGGTGGAAGGGACAAGCTGTGGCTTGTACACACACACACACACACACACACACACACACACACACACACACACACACACACACACACACACACACACACACACACAAAGCAGCTGCTCCTTCTGCAGCTGCTGCTGTCCCCGAACCCAGAACTCCCAGTTCCAAGCGAAGGGGAGGGGGGGTAACAGGAGCGGGAGGGAGAAGTAGGGCTGAAGAGGGGGGGAAGGGACAAGCAGTAGAAATGGGAAAGGGAGAACTGTCAAAATAAATTGGAAAAGATATGAGGAAGAGGTGAGAAATGGTAAGAAGGTAATGGAAGTGAAAAAAAAGAGCACTTAAAAAAAGGTTAAAGGGGAAAGATACACCCAAAGTCATCAACTGGGAGACAATATGCCTTCGTCACAGATTCCACATCACCAGTCAAAGTGTGTACAAAAAATTCCCGGGGGCCGGATCAGGCCCGCAAACAGGTTTTATCCGGCCCGCGAGATGATTTTGGTAAGTCTAAAAATGAGCTGAAATTTTGCTCTTCTAAATGTGTCCACTGGATGTCGCAATAGCAATTCTTTGTATCCCCTACCACAGGAGTGTGCATGACTTCAGAGGGCGTTGTTACTATTTTTAAGATAGATCAGTGTTTTTCAACCTTTTTTGGGCCAAGGCACATTTTGTGCGTTGAAAAAATCCGAATGCACACCACCAGCAGAAATCATTAAAAAACCAAACTCAGTTGACAGTAAAAAGTCGTTATTGTTGGAGAATGACTTTAAACCATAACCAAGCAGGCATCAATATAGCTCTTGTCTCAAAGTAGGTGTACTGTCATGACCTGTCACATCACGCCGTGACTTATTTGGAGTTTTTTGCTTCTTTCCTGTGTGTAGTGTTTTAGTTCTTGTCTTGCACTCCTATTTTGGTGGCTTTTTCTCTTTTTTTGGTATTTTCCTGTAGCAGTTTCATGTCTTCCTTTGAGCGATATTTCCCGCATCAACTTTTTTTTGGCAATCAAGAATATTTAAATTGTTTTTAATCATTTTTTGGGGGGACATTATTGATTGTCATGTCATGTTCGGATGTACATTGTGGATGCCGTCTTTGCTCCACAATAAGTCTTTGCTGTCGTCCAGCATTCTGTTTTTGTTTACTTTGTAGCCAGTTCAGTCTTAGTTTTGTTCTGCATAGCCTTCCCTAAGCTTCAATGCCTTTTCTTAGGGGCACTCACCTTTTGTTTATTTTTGGTTTAAGCATTAGATACCTTTTTACCTGCACGCTGCCTCCCGTTGTTTCTGACATCTACAAAGCAATTAGCTACCGGCTGCCACCTACTGATATGGAAGAGTCTTACACGGTTACTCTACCGAGCTCTAGACAGCACCGACACTCAACAACAACACATAATATGCAGACTATAATTACTGGTCTGCAAAAAATATTTTTAACCCAAATAGGTAAAATTATATAATCTCCCACGGCACACCAGACTGTGTCTCACACTAGTGTGCCGCGGCACAGTGGTTGAAAAACACTGAGATAGAGGACTGCGGACACATTATCTGGGGACACATAAATATGCTGAAATAACATGTATCCCCTTCTAACTTCAAGTGTGATTCATGAAATGAGTCCAAATTCACAGGTTTTGTTGTCGATGATGCTACATATGTACCGTATTTTTCGGACTATAAGTCGCAGTTTTTTTCATAGTTTGGCTGGGCTCCAGTGTGACTTATATATGTTTTTTTCCTTTTTTATTATGCATTTTTGGAAGGTGCGACTTATACTCCGGTGCGACTTATACTCCGAAAAATACGGTACAGAACAAACCACATGATGTTGAGGAAAATGAGTAAATTACACTAATAACATCCTGTAATTATATTTTGATATTACTATTTAATACATATTCTGATAGATTAATTTTTTTACACCAATGAGAGCATTTTAAAACTTTGCTAGACTCACACCTATTTGACTGATTAATATTACCACATCATTTATTCAGAAATGATAAATCACGACAAATGAAGATAGACTACTATGAACAGCAACATGGAAATGTGATGGACCCGAGTGGTGGAAATTTAAAATCTATTAAAATTTTGATAAAAACTAATATAAATATTAAGAACCCAATGTAGTGAGAGCAAAAGTCCCAAAATAAGTAAAGATAATGATGATGATTTACAATTTATTACAATACAAATTAAAAACAGTCAAGTAAATAACACTAAAAATACCAATTGGTAAACAATATAATGGTGATTATACAGTCGCGACAGGCGTAGTGGGTCAGCGTCCTGGCTCCGCCCACTTCCACGGCGTCCTCCTGCACACACAATTAAAACGGAGGCAGGCCACGGGGATAAAATCTTCTAAAAGTATGGAGGCGCTCTCCGGGCTGACGTCACACTTACACGCAAGGCAGGGTTTCCCCTGCCCTTGCTGTAGTTCTGCGTCGAGGTATTGGGTACGCCCACTCTCCTCGTCAGTCGCCGGTCACTCGCGGGACCTACGTGGCCGTACCCGTCCCGTCTCGCTCCGCCTCTTGGTCGCTCCCGGGAGTCACCGCAGGTCTCTGGGTCCCGATCACTCCTGTCCACAGGACCACACAGCCAGCGTACAACGCACGAGCCCGCAAGCCCACAGCCAAAGGCAGTTTGATCACCCCCACAGATCCACAATCCACGACACTTACTTGTGTCCCATCACATAAGTGTAAACAAACCCTAGACATTATAATTTGTATGTTTTCAGATGGTGCTTGTTCTATTTTTAAACAAAGAAAACAATTTGAAAATTGTCTTTATTTTTAAGTTATCATGACATGATTTCACCAGTCCGGCCCACTTGGGAATACATTTTCTATATGTGGCCCCTGAGCTAAACTGAGTTTGCAGACATTAAAAATAGTATCCTCCTGCTCGATTTGCTGAAGCCTGTTCGATTTGACCGTGTTGATGTCTTCAGGCGCAGGCGAACTATGGGGGAGGGGATCATATTGAACACGTCCAATTACCAAAGTAATTAGTTCATTAACACGGAAAACCACCGAGGCCTATTTTTTAATAAACCAACAGACTTTGAAGGCTTCAACTTAAGTTTTCCATGTCTATGACTAAAAATGGATCAAAGTTCTTGTACTTGCAGCGAAAGGAGTGACTTGGAGCCGAGGCTTCAAGTAAAAGCCGTCCTGCACGGCCTCATAGCCACAGGCAGTTGCACAGCAGAAGAAAAAAAAAAGTGCTTACATCATCATACAGAATCCAGGCTTCCTGCAGAGGGCACTGCTAATAGCAGAAACACTCAAGCACCCCCGGCCCAGCGGGAACTGGGGAAGGCGATTCGGCACGACCGGTATTTCTGATATTCTTGGCAGCCGCTCAGAAAGGTCAGTTCAAAAGTGTTGGCGCACGGCACAACTTTCTGCAGCAGCTATGTGCGGCCTGCTTGGGGCAAATTCATTGCTATAAAAAGTTAGCTTCTCAGACACTGATGCATTTTTAGGAGGGAATTGCTCACCAACAATTCAAAGTATTTCTTCTATGATTTACAGCACATTTGGTATCAGTTCCTTGTTGCCACTGGATTGCTGTATTGTTATATTCCAGTTCTACTTATAGGGCTAGTGGCGCAATGGATAATGCGTCTGACTACGCATCAGAAGATTCTAGGTTCAGTGGCCTAGTGGTTAGAGTGTCCACCCTGAGATCGGTAGGTTGTGAGTTTAAACCCCGGCCGAGTCATACCAAAGACTATAAAAAAGGGACCCATTACCTCCCTGCTTGGCACTCAGCATCAAGGGTTGGAATTGGGGGTTAAATCACCAAAAATGATTCCCGGGCGCGGCCACCGCTGCTGCCCACTGCTCCCCTCACCTCCCAGGGGGTGATCAAGGGTGATGGGTCAAATGCAGAGAAGTCAAGCATGGTGGTGTTAGTATTATGCTCTGGGCCTGTTTTGCTGCCAATGGAACTGGTACTTTACAGAGAGTAAATGGGACAATGAAAAAGGAGAATTACCTCCAAATTCTTCAGGACAATCTAAAATCATCAGCCCGGAGGTTGAGTTTTGGGCGCAGATGGGTGTTCCAAGAGAACAATGACCCCAAACACACGTCAAAAGTGGTAAAGGAATGTCTAAATCAGGCTAGAATGAAGGTTTTAGAATGGCCTTCCCAAAGTCCTGACTTAAACGTGTGGACAATGCTGAAGAAACAAGTCCATGTCAGCAAACCAACAAATTTAGCTGAACTGCACCAATTTTGTCAAGAGGATTGATAGATAGATAGTACTTTATTGATTCCTTCAGGAGAGTGGTCAACAATTCAACCAGAAGCTCGTCAGAAGCCCAGGCACATATTTTGCTGTCAATGTGGCCCCTGAATCAAAATAAAAGCCCAGGTCTGATATAACTGTTGAGGAACGATAGCATTACAATGTGTGAGCGATTGTGTGCACATTTTTGTGCCGCTGTTTTCAATTTGTATACCAGCCTAAGCCGTTGGTTTGTGCAGAATGCAACCAAAGTGAACTGAAATAGAATAAAACAGTGATTCTTAAACTGTGGTAAAAAAAAAAAATCACTTAATCAAATATTCAAACACAGTGTTACTGTTCAAACTGTGCACAATGTTACAGTGGCCACAATATTAAATACACTTGTTTAGTAAAACCTTTGCCTTGTTTTTAATGAGTACTTAAGTCTAGTATGCTACTGTATTTTAAAGGCCTACTGAAACCCACTACTACCGACCACGCAGTCTGATAGTTTATATATCAATGATGAAATCTTAACATTACAACACATGCCAATACGGCCGGTTTAGCTTACTAAAGTGCAATTTTAAATTTTGCGCGAAAAATCCTGCTGAAAACGCCGGCGCGTGACGTCACGGATTGTAGAGGACATTTTGGGACAGCATGGTGGCCAGCTATTAAGTCGTCTATTTTCATCGCAAAATTCCACAGTATTCTGGACATCTGTGTTGGTGAATCTTTTGCAATTTGTTCAATGAACAATGGAGACAGCAAAGAAGAAAGCTGTAGGTGGGAAGCGGTGTATTGCGGCAGGTGTTGTGCTGGATAACGCACCCCCGCCGTAGAATGCACCCCCTGACTGTTGTGCCGGATAACACAGCTGGTGTTTCATTGTTTACATTCCCGAAAGATGACAGTCAAGCTTTACCATTGGCCTGTGGAGAACTGGGACAACAGATACTATTACCAGGAGGACTTTGAGTTGGATGCGCAGACGCGGTACCGTGAGTACGCATGCAGCTGCGGCTTCTAAACATTTGATCGCTTGCCCGTACGTGCGTGCCGCTATGTGCATGTCACATACGTAACTTTGGGGACTTTGGGGTAATATATATGCTGTATGAACTTTGGGGAGGTGAACGGTACTTTGGGCTGTGGGATTAAGTGTGTTATGCAGGTGTTTGAGTTGTATTGGCGGGTTATATGGACGGGAGGGGGGAGGTGTTTGTTATGCGGGATTTATTTGTGGCATATTAAATATAAGCCTGGTTGTGTTGTGGCTAAACGAGTATATATATGTCTTGTGTTTATTTACTGTTTTAGTCATTCCCAGCTGAATATCAGGTCCCACCCGCCTCTCACAGCATCTTCCCTATCTGAATCGCTCCCACTGCCCTCTAGTCCTTCACTCTCACTTTCCTCATCCACAAATTGTTCATCCTCGCTCAAATTAATGGAGAAATTGTCGCTTTCTCGGTCCGAATCGCTCTTGCTGCTGGTGGCCATGATTGTAAACAATGTGCGGATGTGAGGAGCTCCACAACCTGTGACGTCACGCGCATATCGTCTGCTATTTCCGGTACAGGCAAGGCTTTTTTTTATCAGCGACCAAAAGTTGCGAACTTTATCGTCGATGTTCTCTGCTAAATCCTTTCAGCAAAAATATGGCAATATCGCAAAATGATCAAGTATGACACATAGAATGGACCTGCTATCCCTGTTTGAATAAGAAAATCACATTTCAGTAGGCCTTTAATGTTGGTCACTATGCTGGCACTTGGAGAGTGTTTTCTGAGGTGGTACTTTCTGAAAAACTTTGAGAACCACTGTAATAGAACTCAGGCATAACTGAGGCCTAAAAGGTCTGCTACTTGGTCAAATGTGAAGTCTGTTATCCGGATTCTGGTGAGCACCAGACAACCCAACTAAGACCACTTTAGAGGTGTGTCTTGGTCTGCTGGCAGGTGGAATTTTTTTTTTATATGTGAGATGAAGCAGCGTTAAAATGACAGCAAAAAGCATCTGAGAATTTTTGGCATGACAAAAATGCTGTTTTGATCAGACGTAAAATATGCACCATGTATATTTTGATCCGGATCACAGTGTGAACACACCTGGAGACTCAAGTCTTCAAACAGACCGCTCGCATAGCTTTCACACTTGACGGAAGGAACCGCATTTAGGAGCCATTTGTGAACCCGAGCGAACTTGACAAGTGTGAACACAGTCTGCCAGCGTCCTCCCAATAAAAACAGATTTGTTTAAAGCACAGTCGCTATGGCACACAGCTGCGTTGTCAATGTGTCGGATTTATCTCGCCCCGCGTTGTCGGCGCGATGACACCAAATCACACAGCAAATGCCTAAGCAACAGAGGAGGACTGAGCAGAACCGCATTCTTCTCATGACTCGCATTAACCACTCTTGCAACCGTATCTTTGTGCGAACGTGTGCCTCGCTCTCTCGCTAGTTTTTTGTTGTTGTTGTTGCAGGTTACAGAGACGTGGGTAGCCAGCTGCAGAGCCGTCCTGGATGCTGATTGGAAGTGAGTGTTGAGCGCTCAGGACAATTATGGAATCATTACCACCGCCATGCCAGAGGCAAAATATGAACACTGTGCCATTTGTCAAACAAGCACAGCTTTCCAATCACGCTCTTATTTATGTGCGCGCGGTGGTTTTTGTATGTATGTGTGAATGAGAGCCTTGGCATGCTGGCAAAGGACCCGGAATGCCCGTGCCCACATATTTGCGTGGGGGGGTAATGGACGACTTCAGGACCCTTCCCGATATCTTGTGTCGGTATATAAATGTGTGTCCTAATGGACAAGAGGGCAGTCGTGGACAATGTGTGTGTGTTGAAAGAGCGTGAGGAATGCCCGAGCTGCCTTCTTGCAACTGTCTAAACATGTCCCCATCAGCTGTCTCTCTGCTGCTTTCACCGAGAGATAACTTAGCGTGAGTTATTAGTTTTGTTGTTGTTTTCATCACGCCGTTGAATACTCGAGGGGAATGTCCCTCGGTGGCATGTCAAAGTCAGTGGCGGGCCGTGCGTCATACTTGCCAACCCTCCCGAATTTTCCGGGAGACTCCCGAAATGCAGCGCCTCTCCCGAAAACCTCCCGGGACAAATATTCTCCCGAAAATCTCCCAATTTTCAGCCGGAGCTGGAGGCCACGCCCCCTCCAGCTCCATGCGGACCTGAGTGACGACAGCCTTTTTTCACGTCCGCTTTCCCACGATATAAACAGCGTGCCTGCCCAATCACGTTATTCCATACGAGTCGTCCGACATACCGCAGATGGAGAAGATCTTCTCGGCGTCCGTGTTGGCGCACACGTTACCAAAGCCGACGCTGGTCAGGCTGCTGAGGGTGAAGTAGAGGGCGGCGATGTACGAGCTGCGCACCGACGGGCCGCCGACCGTGTTGTTGACGTAGGGCATCTCCAGGCGTTTGCCCAGCTCATGAAGCCATCCTTGGGGAAGAGACGGGAGGACAACAGGGTGACAAGAACTAAATCATCCAGACTAGAGATAAATTTTATTATTATGTTTATCTTACCTAAAAATAAATATATTTATTAATAAAAAAATAAAAAATAAAAAATACATTTTTACTCTATTTTGTTAAAAACATCAACATTAATTATATTTTTATTTTTATTTTTTCTGACTCCTTATTACATCCAGCCATAGAATTAGACATTAAAATAAACATATTTTAAATAATTAATTTTAAATTATCATAATAATTTATTTAAAATGACCATATTTAATCGTTAAAATAATTGCTTGTTTATCAACAACTTTAGCATTTTATTAATTACATTTTGAAGCTCTCAGAAGCCAAGTTATGTTTTATTCCTTAAGATTTATTTATAAATAAATAAATAAATAATTTATTTATTTATGCAAGTTTGAAGTATCAATTATCTAAACACAGTTTTGTTTGCATATTTTCAGGATGTAGATATATATATATGAAATACTTGACTTGGTGAATTCTAGCTATAAATATACTCCTCCCCTCTAAACAACACCCCCACCCCCCACCTCCCGAAATCGGAGGTCTCAAGGTTGGCAAGTATGCCATGCGTTTCCCATCTAGGCCTACAGTGATCTCCGACTTCAATGATTACCTCTCACAATACCATAATTGAGGTCACCACATGATCATTGCTGGAGAAATACCATACATGAACACATTTACGCACTACTGCACATCCACAGTATACAAAACGGGTTTTTTTCTGGCGCATGTAAAAATCTATTAAAACGCATAAGCAATTAAAACATATACCGTAAATTTCTCTGTTTGGCTTATGCAACTTCCGGTCGATAAAGTTTGATTCAAAGTACACCCTTCTCAAAGATATATTAACTGCCCTGACCACATGATGACGACAAACACACATGTAACAATGTTAATTAAAGGCCTACTGAAATGCGATTTTCTTATTTAAACAAGGATAGCAGGTCCATTCTATGTGTCATACTTGATCATTTTGCGATATTGCCATATTTTTGCCTAAAGGATTTAGTAGAGAACATCGACGATAAAGTTCGCAACTTTTGGTCGCTGATAAAAAAGCCTTGCCTGTACCGGAAGTAGCAGACGAGTAGCGTGACGTCACAGGTTGTGGAGCTCCTCACATCTGCACATTGTTTACAATCATGGCCACCAGCAGCGAGAGCGATTCGGACCGAGAAAGCGACGATTTCACCATTAATTTGAGCGAGGATGAAAGATTTGTGGATGAGGAAAGTGAGAGTGAAGGACTAGAGGGCAGTGGGAGCGATTCAGTTAGGGAAGATGCTGTGAGAGGCGGGTGGGACCTGATTTTCAACTGGGAATGACTAAAACAGTAAATAAACACAAGACATATATATACTCTATTAGCCACAACACAACCAGGCTTATATTTAACATGCCACAAATTAATCCCGCATAACAAACACCTCCCCCCTAACGTCCATATAACCCGCCAATACAACTCAAACACCTGCACAACACACTCAATCCCACAGCCCAAAGTACCGTTCACCTCCCCAAAGTTCATACAACACATATATTTCCCCAAAGTTACGTACGTGACATGCACATAGCGGCACGCACGTACGGGCAAGCGATCAAATGTTTGGAAGCCACAGCTGCATGCGTACTCACGGTACCGCCTCTGCGCATCCAACTCAAAGTCCTCCTGGTAAGAGTCTCTGTTGTCCCAGTTCTCCACAGACCAATGGTAAAGCTTGACTGTGATCTACAGGGAATGTAAACAATGAAACACCGGCTGTGTTTGTGTTGCTGCAGTCGGCCGCAATACACCGCTTCCCACCTACAGCTTTTCTTTTTTGCTGTCTCCATTGTTCATTGAACAAATTGCAAAAGATTCACCAACGCAGATGTCCAGAATACTGTGGAATTTTGCGATGAAAACAGACAAATTAATAGCTGGCCACCATGCTGTCCCAAAATGTCCTCTACAATCCATGACGTCACGCGCTGACGTCATCATACCGAGACGTTTTCAGCAGGATATTTCGCGCAAAATTTAAAATTGCACTTTAGTAAGCTAACCCGGCCGTATTGGCATGTGTTGCAATGTTAAGATTTAATCATTGATGTATAAACTATCAGACTGCGTGGTCGGTAGTAGTGGGTTTCAGTAGGCCTTTAAAGGACAAGCATGACACACTTTAACAACAAGAGTTTACAACTTTTAGTTGTAACAGAACAGCTACTGTCAGCAACTTGTGATCGCAACTGTCTATCAACTGTATGTGTTCTCAAATTCATCCGCTAACGGTCCCGATGAGTATCCAATCACAGGACGCGTAAATGTCACGTTCAATAGTGAGAAGGCCTTATTGACAACAACTTGTGATCTGATTGGCTATCGCAACTGTCTATCAACTGTATGTCCCCATTCACTTACAGTGCACGGAAGCCCGCATTGTTGATTCTGAAGGCCCCGGGCAGATTTGGTACAGCAAAAGCTAGCTGAATTCTGATTGGATACAGACTAAAACTAAAAACAACAACACTGGAACGAGCATAATATGACATGAAGAGTATATGAATAATTGTATATATTAAGGGAAAGTAAATTATAAAATAATTATATATTTAATTTAATTATGATTTCTGGTTATTTTAGGCCAGCAGAGAAGGCCTTGCTGGCCCTGACGGCACACCACTGGTCAAAGTGCACAACCAAAACAGCGTGGGAGGCTCCAGGAGAAATGATAAGAACCGAGGGATGAGGGGTGGAGAAGTGGAAGGAAAAAAACACTTGACGCTCTTCTTTAATCTGGCTTCCTCCCACCCCCTCCCCTCTCTCTTGTAGTCCTACAGGAAGTAACTGTAATCCATCTCCCTGTTTTGGGATCGCGTGCTAACAGGCGGCATAAATATTTTAACTAGATTTAATTAATTGATTCAGTGAGTGATAATCGCAGGGAATATTTATATCACAGGTGCGTTTTCTCTCATGGCTCGGAAGCGCCGACGGCAAAAGGGGGTGTGCACCATCAGCGTGGAAAAAGTTTCAGTAACGAAATAAGCGGAAGAATACATTAAAATTATGAATGGGTATCTTTCACATTGGAAGCGACACTGTACCAATTCCTGGTACTTGGGAATCGATACCGGTACTCAACAGTATCCATTTGTGTGTGTTTTAATGTGGCAACAAACGTTAATTGTTTAAAATGAGATCATCTTTTTTTAGTTCTTCCCTTGTTTTCTTACACTTCTGTGTCTCATTTGTAAGTACTGTACTGTAACATACGTTAAAGTTAAAGTACCAATGATTGTCACACACACTAGGTGTGGTGAAATTTTACCTCTGCATTTGACCCATCAGGAGGTAATGGGTCCCATTTTTATAGTCTTTGGTATGACTCGGCCGGGGTTTGAACTCACAACCTACCGACCTCAGGGCGGACACTCTAACCACTAGGCCACTGAGTAGGTTAGTAGACTTTACATATAGTTGTTACGGCTCAAGCAATTGCCGCCACGGGTGTTCCTCGGCTCCGCACAGCTGCACTCAATCTGTGATCAACACACCTGACGCTGATAAGGACTCCACTTCCTTCTTAAGCCAGCGTATCCTGTGTTTCAGTGCCAGAACCTAGCCACTTGGACCAGTACAGTAAGCCTTACACGTCTCGAGCTTTCCTCGCCTATGTGCTTCCTCACTCTTCGTGTTTCCCCTCCTCTGTGCTCATCGTGTCTTGTCCTGTGTCATCATCCCGCAGCTCCTCGTCATTCCCTGGTTTCGAGCTGTGTGTCTAGTCTCCCCGGATTCCCTCTAGACTTCCTGCTGCCTCCCCGGATCTCGACCTCTCGCCTGACCCCCGGACTACGACGCCTCGCTCCAGCCCCTGACCACTTGCCTGTCCCCGGACCTCCAAGCCTGCCTTGCCCTTTCTGGACTTCCGCATCTTTCTCGACATGCACCTTCAACACCACCCGGTAACACTCAACATATAATCACTTCACATAGTCACACCACACATATTTGGATTAATTACACACATCATTCTATTGTATTGATAAATACGCTGCAAGCTAAGCGACGTCCCTGTTTCCGTGCCGTCTCCTTCTCCACTATACCGTTACTGTCACGGCGCGGTCTCGAACCCGCAATTCTCCTGCAGCAAGTTTCTCCAGCACTCATGTTGGCAGCATGCCAGGACACGCCCTCGCACGCGCCAGTCACTTCACGCCCACGCAAAGACGAAGCTGCAGACTATCAGCAATCGCGCACCTGGACGTAATCAAGACTGCAGCATAAAAACCAGTGGACCCTTGGAGCGTACGCCGGAACGTCGTTAACTCTTCGTAGTAAGCATTCCGTCTCTGGCTTCCCTCTCGTGTACTTTCTCTTCCTGTCCTCCTTGTTTCCCGTGTCTCATGTCCTTCCGTGTGCTTGAGTTGTGTATCTCGACCTCCCTCCGGACTTTGGACTGCTTTCCACGATCCTCGACCATCGCTTGGACACGGACCTCGTTGCTTCTCTCCAGCCCTCGACCGCTCGCCTGCCCACGGACACACTCTTTGCCTCGCCCCTCCGGACTGACGAAGGATCCATCCAACACGCACTCACAACAACCCTTGGTAACATCCACACAATTTACAAATCGTCCTGCACTAAACACTTAGAGTAGCATACACATCACACACACTCATCAAAGGTTGCAATGAACCTGTAAACCTGATCTTCCTCGTGGTGTCGTCTCCTTCCACCCCTCACGTATAATAACAGTTACAGCAGTTGCACTTCCAAGATGTTAAATCCTTAACGAGGAAGTAGTGTTTGCCAATAAGTTAAATATTCCAGTTTTGTCTTTTGTTGAGTTCTACAAACTCAACATACTGTATACGTACTATATTGTATGTCTTACACGCCAGCTGTTTGATTGTAAGGTAGGTGAAATCCATCAATCCATCCATTTTCTATCGCTTGTCCTTTTCTGGGTTGCGGGTGGGCTGGAGCCTCTCTCAGCTGCACTCGAGCGGTAGGCTGGAATACCATGCACAAGACACCACCTCATCGCCATACTTGCCAACCCTCCCGATTTTTCCGGGAGACTCCCGAATTTCAATGCCCCTCCCGAAAATCTCCCGGGGCAACCATTCTCCCGATTTTCACCCGGACAACAATATTAAGGGCGTGCCGGGATGGCACTGCCTTTAGCGTCCTCTACAACCTGTCGACGAGGCCACTTTTTCACCATACAAACAGAGTGCCAGCCCACTCACATGTTGTATGCGGCTGCTGCATACACACGAAAGTGACTGCAAGACATACTTGTCACACTGAGGGTGGCCGTATAAACAATTTCAACACTGTTACAAATATCCGCCACACTGTGAACCCACACCAAACAAGAATGACTAATACATCTCGGGAGAACATCCGCACCGTAACACAACATAAACACAACAGAACAAATACCCAGAATCCCTTGCATCCCTAACTCTTCCGGGCTACAATATACACCCCCACAACCACCAAACCCTGCCCCACCCCCAACCCCGTCCACCTCAATCCTGCCTCCCCACACCTCAACCCCCACCCCCAATCTCCCGAATTCGAAGGTCTCAAGGTTGGCAAGTATGCTCATCGCTGATGATGATGTTGAAATTGCTGTGTGAAAATTGCTAATGGTAATCGGTAGCATGTCTGTGGCAAATCCACTTTAAAATAGTATTGGTCTCGCGCATTTTGAAAAGTAGTATCTTACTGTACGTTTTTTTTTTTTTTCAAAGTATTGTTCTTGTCAGTTTTCTTAATACAAACATATAGACATATAATAACGTAAATAAATAAAGAAAATATGAAAATAAAAAATAATGAATGAAGAAGTTTTTTACACAGATTATAACAAAACAAAATACATACAAAGAGGCTTGCATGTATCAGTTGAATGTCCACTTTTTATCAATCACATCAATTATGCCAAGACAGGTACTTCTTAGGAGGGGTTCACTACAGTTTCAGGTATTCCAAGATAGGTCTCCACACATCACGAAATGTATGTAAATTACCAGGAATCTCATATCTTAGTTTTTCAATGTGAAGGATTCCCACTAGCTCCCTCAACCAGGCTTCAAACTTAGTTGGTGAGTCAGATTTCCACACTCTCAAAATGCATCTCGTTGCTATGACCATGCCGTAGGCCACCACTGTGTAGCACATTTCGACCCATCTTGTCTAAAGTCTTAGAAATGCCAAGCAAAGCAGTTTCAGGGTCAGGATCTATATTGGATTTAAGTACCTGAGAATACCATCTGAAAATCGAACTCCAGAAACCTTTCATCTCAGGGCATAGCCAAAATTGGTGTGCAAGTGTGCCATCTGATCTCTTGCATCTTTCACACAAGGGGGAAGTTTGGGTAAAGATTTTATGCAACTTGACCTTCGAGTAGTAAAACCTGTGTATAACTTTGAATTGAATCAATTGTAACCTAGCATTGGCTGAGCAATGGTGAATGTTATTTAAAGCTTGTTGCCATACCTCATCTTGGAAAGTGATGTTAAGATCATCTTCCCACATTTGTTTAAATTTAATATCAGGCTGTGCATGTTTGTGTGAGAAAAAGTACACCAATTTTGAAATCAAGCCCTTTGCTTCTGGCGAGCCAAGCAGGAGCTTGAAGAAATAACTTTCCTCTGGGAGGGAGTCAGATTATCTTACTGTACTTTTGAACGCCTTCTTCTTTCTTTGTTGGCATGGAGAATTGTAACATTACCTAAAAGGTATCTAGGCTGATCCCACCTTTAGTGCTTGACTGCTTGTTTCCCGGCCAAATGCTTGAACTGGGGCTGCAACCGGACGTGACGCCGCATGCAAAAAAGGTATCAAAATATGACTGTTTATCCATCCATGCATTTTTTTACCGCTTGTCCCTCTCGGGGTCGCGGGGGTTGCTCTAGCCTATCTCCGTTGCATTCAGGCAGAAGGCGGCGTACACCCTGGACAAGTCGCCACCTCATTGCAGTATGACTGTTTAATTACCGTATTTTCCGGACTATAAAGCGCACTTAAAATCCTTTTTTTCTCTCAAAACTCGACAGTGCGCCTTATAACCCGGTGCGCCTAATGTACGGAATATCTCTGGTTTTGCTTACCGACCTCGAAGCAATTTTATTTGGTACATGGTGTAATGATAAGTGTGACCAGTCGATAGGAGTCAAACATAAGAGATACGTGAAGATTGCAATATGATGGCAATATGACTCAAGTAACCAACACCAACATTTTATATGTTCCATTGAAAATATAGAACATTACACACGGCGCTCAAAAATCTATCAAAATGTTTTAGTTTGACTTTGGTAAGCTATGAAGCCGCACCGCTTGATGGATTGTCGACGCATTAAACATTATTATTATGGTGTGTGTATAAGGTAAGACATATTATCTGGCGTTTTGTTTTGCAATATTATGCAAAAGCAACTTTTGTTACGTTCTGGTACCTGCTGATCTGTATTTGGGATCTGCATAAATCCTGAAAAATTGCACGCATCCGCCTTTGTAGTCCGTGCCGAGAAAAGCTTCTTTTTCTCTATCTTCTTATGTGACATTCATCCTCCGCTGTTGCCATGTCTAATATAAAGTAGTGTAAAGTTCTTACTTATATCTGTCAGTAAACTCTTCATGAGAGCGCTAAAACATACCGGTGTAGTGAGTTTACATTATTCACCCAAGGATCTTTAGTTTTTAGAGAGTTCCTATCGGACGGTTTTTCAAGGGACACATTTGTTGTTTTTATTTCCGGATGAGGAGATGCTGCTCCGTTATTGATTTAAGTAAAGTCTGAATGTCATTAAAACAGTTAACTCCATCTTTTGACACTTCTTCCACCCCCGTCCTTGCATGCTACACCTCTACAACAAAGATGACGGGAGAAGACGTGAGCCACGTAAATAAGACCGCCCACAAAACAGTGCATCCGGAAGCGACCGTCAGAAAGCGGCTTGAAGATGATCTGTAAAACATAATCTATGCAATATTTTGACCAAAGAACCACCATTACATGTTATGTAGACCACAAGGAAGTGTTTTCTATTTAGAAAAAAATAATAATAATATGACTCCTTTAATGCGCCCTATAATCCGGTGCGCCTTATATATGAAAAAAGATTGAAAATATACCATTCATCGGCAATGCACCTTATAATCCGGTGCGCCCTAAGGTTTGGAAAATACGGTAAACATAAATCAGCACCCGGTAGTATTTCGGACGGTTCTTATAAAAGTACCGACTTGGGTACCCATTCTTAATTGAAATACAGTGGCACCTCAGTTTACGAAAGCCCAACCTTACGTATTTTTCTAATATTCGAGCTGCCTTTTACCAAAACTTTTTTTTTGCTTGAAATTGCGAGCAAAAATGTGGGTTACAAGCCAGCTTCAGTTATCTACTCACCCAGTGATGTGCGATGAGGTTCATGGCATGTGAGGCACATTTTTTCTTTGGGGGGGGGAAGCTGCTCATTTAATGAATTACATTTTTATCAAATACGTCTCCGTCACATGTATTTACTTTCATCAAATTGGAAACTATTATTTGCGGTCTTATCTTTTATTTGTATGTGAAACACATGCACTTATCTTGTTCCAGGAAAATCTGTTACACTATTGATTATTAAGTCTGTGTCACGGTTGCACGTGATCGCTGGTGGCGTGACCCCAAGATGCAGAAACAACAGGCAAAGTGCAGAAAAAATGGTTTTAAAATAAGTCTAGGCAGGCAAAAATCCAAAGGCCCAGCATCAACATTAGTCAACTAAAGGCAATGAAGGCAAGGCGACACTGGCAACCCTCCTGATTAGTGATTAGGGACAGGTGAGCCACCTAATCATTTATAAAGAGCAGGTGAAAAGAAGCCTAAAGCCAGACGCTGAAAGTGCGCTAATGGCAGAGAGGTTGCACTCACTGGGCTCAAGATGCCAACAATGTATAGTTCAATAAGTTTTTTTTTCAAATGGGAGATATTTTAACAATATATATTCGATGTGAAAAAACAAATACCATTAAAAAAATAATAAAGACCACCAAAAATACACAAATGTAATTTGTTTTAATCAGCCCTGTCAGTCACCCAGCATGCAGTTTAAAATATAAAATGATGTTGCTGAATAGATATGTCTTATAATTGTTTTATTCTGACAGTATAAATATGTTTACACACAAACGTAGGACGGACAGTTCTCTGTTTATCATCTGTCTTTGCAGCACAAGCACGGATCCTGCAGCCGTGCGTGGAACTGCCAGTTTGCACGCACTAAATAAAACGCTAAATAGTGCTCGGAAAACGGTGATGAGTGTTGATAAATCCCACTGCGGGTGCTAAATAATGTAGTTGCAGCTTCTACTCCTGCTGTTGTGGGCGTTTTTTGATGGCCAGAAATACTGATATGATCAACATATATTCTGCATATTAATAAAGACAGAGAAGCGAAATGGATTGCATGCCTTATTCTGCTCACTTAACATAGGCAATCAACTTTGCACACATTTAGTAGATCAGTTTTGCGTGTTCTATCAAGTGTGTAAGTTTAAGTAAATACAGGCTTTTACGAAATCAGGACCACATTTAAAAAAACCTATACTGCCTTTTTTCTATTATGTATTCATCCAGTGCATTTAGGATATAAAGCCATCCATCCATTCATCTTTTTTAATCCGAGGTGCAGTCACGGGGGCAGCAGCCTAAGCAGAGAAACACAGACTTCATTCCTCCCAGCCACTTTGTCCAGATCCTCCCGGTGGACCCCAAGGTGTTCCCAGGCCAACTTAGAGACATAGTGTTCCCAATGTGTCCTGGGTCTTTCCCATGGCCTCCTACCGACTGGACGTGCCCTAAACACCTCCCCAGAGAGGCGTCCGGGGGGCATCCTGATTAGATGCCCTAACCACCTCACCTGGCTCCTCTTAATGTGAAATAAAGTATTGCACAAAAAATTGGCAAGTCCACATATGCATTAAGCAGAAAGGAATGTAAAACATGGCAGCCTCATATCAATATATGATCAGAAAATGGGCAAATTTAGTGATTTCTATTGAATAAAATAAATAAAATATTGTAATTATACAGACAATGCATTTATAAACCAGTTTAATTAACAAATATCAATATTTATTTTATCTATATAGATATCGACATTGTCAACAAATACATTGTGTGTGGAGTACAGCGCTAAGAAGAAGAAGTGGATGATATTCATCAAATTAAAAAAATAAATTATCAAAGAAGATGACCGAGGTGTGCGTGCAGCTGACTTGGCGAAAGCAGTGCGAGCATAGCACTGTGACAATCTGCACCGTAACAAAGCAGGCTAAATTATTGGCAGCCAATTTTGTAAACGCAGGACATTTATCCATGAAAATATGGAGTCATCAACTTTTCCATCATTGAGCTTCATTAGACAGCCAAATAGTCGAGACCGAATCAAAAGCGCCTCTGCTGGTTACTGACAAGTAGTGCACACCATATCACCTTACTTCAGGGGTCGGCAAGCCAAAGCGTTGAAAGAGCCATATTGGACCAAAAATACAACAAAATAAACTGTCTGGAGCCGCAAAAAGACTTGTTGTAATGATGGCAACACATGATGTAAGTAGCTAATTAGCTATATTAGCCTACTATCAAAATGACTTTATAAGTGTTATAATGAAGATAACACATGATTTAAGTGGCTAATTAGCTATTTTAGCCTACTATCAAAACGACTATGTGTCGCAGGCTGATGCAAATCTTCGTTGACAGAAATGTTGAAATGTCATATTTATTTTACACATTTTTACAACATTAGAAAACATTAGTAAAACTTCTCAGAGGGGGAGATAACTCCTGGAAATGACTGTCTTAGAATGGCCAAAGGTATAGATGTGTGTGTCCAAGTTAAAGAAAACGTCAGGCTGTCTTCTTCTAATAGATTTATTACAATCTTTGCAGGCTGGTTAACGTTTGCTGTGGTCTGGAACAACAAGGCACACAAACAACTATCAGAAATGCAGCCAATATTACATACAGATAATGTGGTGTGAAACATGGAAAATAAACTAAATACACAGACGACATAAGTAAAGGAAATTACATGAGCTCAAATATAGCAACAAACGAGGCATGATGATGCAATATGTACATACAGCTAGCCTAAATACCATGTTAGCATCGATTAGCTTGCAGTTATGCAGTGACCAAATATGCCTGATTAGCACTCCAACAAGTCAATAACATCAACAAAGCTGACCTTTGTGCATTCACACACAGTATAAAACAGCTGGTGGACAAAATGAGACAAAGAAGGAGTGGCATGAAACACGTCTTTCTGTGGCAGCGTCAGATAAAGTTATACATGTAAACAAACTGTCGAGTTCAAGGACCGCTGAAATTAGTGGGACAAAACGGCATTCTCCAAATACTCTCATCACTGAAGCATACAAACAAACATATTAAAGAGTGGGCTTTCTAACATTTAGGAAGGTTTGGGTCCTATTTGGCTTCCCACACAAACCATATTACAACAAAAAATATATTTTTCACCCCATTTTTTTTTCCATTTCCATACATTTTTGATAAAGCTCAATGGAGCCACCAGGGTGCCGCTAAAGAGCCGCGGGTTGCTGACCCCCGCCTTAGGCCCCGTTTACACTTCTGGATAAGGTTATCCAGAAGTAAATCCCACCTAACCTTATCCGTGTCCACACACAACAATACCACTGTTTAAGACCCCCGCCCCCCTCCGTCTGTCGGCGCAACGCGACTTAGTACGCATGCGCGGAAAATGCGCACGTCATAGTCACCTCCAGTGTTGCTTTGTGTGCACGTTCTTAAATTTAACTTATCTGAACAATATCAAGTGTTGTGGTATTTCAACTAACTGGAATCCAGTGTGCTGTGGGGCCCTATTGTAGTGAATCACACCTGAGCCATTATAAATTAATCAAATCTTTATTAGACACGTAAACAATGTGATAAAGAACATTTTACATAAATCAATCCAGGGATCTAGATATCTGGTCAGGACACTCCTCACTCTTTTGCCTTCACCTTCATAGTCCATTCGTTTTTGGTGACTTTATATACTCTGGATCTAGATGTTGAGTCCGCGACATACATGGCGGAAAATAACTGATACAGTCTGCTTTGCCAGTCTAAAAGCAATCGCCGTTGTCCGTTGTCTTCCCTCGATGGCCAGGTAATACAAAGCACACGCTACCTTTTTTATCACATCCACGGGAGCCCGCATTCTCGTTGTCTCTCCTTCGACAAATGGATGAAGTTTTTCGGTAAGTAGAATCACAGCTGACCCGGACATTGGAAAGTTCTCTTGCCATCTGAGAAGTGTTGTATCCCAAATAGCTGCAATCACTTTCTCTTAAGGTATTCATGTGTGATTTCCACAAGCGTCTGTACATGTAGAAGAAGGAGAAACACGGGCATGTCCCGATGACTCGCCTCTATATTTCCAGTGGTTACCTCCGAGTTACGAAACCGTTTTATTCTGAAGCTGGCTGTGGCGCGTTCTTTCTGACGTCACTTCCTGTGTGGGCGCAGTCTTTCTGGCGTCACTTCCTCTCCCAACTCAGTTTTTAAACGATTAATGAGTCCATAAAAAAGCTAAGTGCTGGAGATTCAAGAAATACACGGTGCACTTACCCGTGTAAAAATGTGTCCAAGGACGGGGACCTTAAACGATAGTTTAGTGTGGCTGAAACAGGGCTTAGGCTAAATAATTACTCATTTAAGGGGTTAAACGACTTAGTGGAGACATGGCCTCAGTTGCTTCAAGACACCATTGACCAACAATCAGCTGCACACAACCGACATCACTATTAACAATCAATTGATGGATTAGTCGATTATGCTGACGAATGAAAAATAAAAAGAGAACTAAGAATATCAATAGAGCAAGTTGCACAAAAGATTTACAATTCAAAACTTGCTCTTAAAGGGGAACATTATCACCAGACCTATGTAAGCGTCAATATATACCTTGATGTTGCAGAAAAAAGACCATATATTTTTTTAACCGATTTTCGAACTCTAAATGGGTAAATTTTGGCGAATTAAACACCTTTCCATTATTCGCTCTCGGAGCGATGACATCACAACGTGACATCACATCGGGAAGCAATCCGCCATTTTCTCAAACACATTACAAACACCGAGTCAAATCAGCTCTGTTATTTTCCGTTTTTTTCGACTGTTTTCCGTACCTTGGAGACATCATGCCTCGTCGGTGTGTTGTCGGAGGGTGTAACAACACGAACAAGGACGGATTCAAGTTGCACCAGTGGCCCAAAGATGCGAAAGTGGCAAGAAATTGGACGTTTGTTCCGCACACTTTACCGACGAAAGCTATGCTATGACAGAGATGGCAAGAATGTGTGGATATCCTGCGACACTCAAAGCAGATGCATTTCCAACTGGACTGGACAGATCAGCTTTCAGGAAAAGAGAGCGGATGAGGGTATGTCTACAGAATATATTAATTGATGAAAACTGGGCTGTCTGCACTCTCAAAGTGCATGTTGTTGACAAATGTATTTCATATGCTGTAAACCTAGTTCATAGTTGTTAGTTTCCTTTAATGCCAAACAAACACATACCAATCGTTGGTTAGAAGGCGATCGCCGAATTCGTCCTCGCTTTCTCCCGTGTCGCTGGCTGTCGTGTCGTTTTCGTCGGTTTCGCTTGCATACGGTTCAAACCGATATGGCTCAATAGCTTCAGTTTCTTCTTCAATTTCGTTTTCGCTACCTGCCTCCACACTACAACCATCCGTTTCAATACATGCGTAATCTGTTGAATCGCTTAAGCCGCTGAAATCCGAGTCTGAATCCGAGCTAATGTCGCTATACCTTGCTGTTCTAACCGCCGTGTTTGTTTGTATTGGCATTAATGTGTGACGTCACAGGAACATGGACGGGTGTATATAACGATGGTTAAAATCAGGCACTTTGAAGCTTTTTTTAGGGATATTGCGTGATGAGTAAAATTTTGAAAAAAACTTTGAAAAATAAAATAAGCCACTGGGAACTGATTTATAATGGTTTTAACCCTTCTGAAATTGTGATAATGTTCCCCTTTAAGATCACCGTAAAGAATGTATACAACATAGCTACTCCTTCTACCACTAACTACAATAAAGCGTCAGGGTTCTCAGACTTGTGTGTATGCCTTAAGTGAGATACGAGGGTTGTAAGTACACAAGGGATTAAGCGACATAATCATTGATCACTGATAAGCGACAGAAAGCGCTCATGTATCTTGTTACTGTCGCCGCAATGTTCATTCTCTCGGCGCTCAATCTCGCCTGGTTCTCCATTTGAAACAAAACAAATACACACACGTCGTCCTCCTTAGTAGAAAATCCCCGCTCGTCGAGATTCCCCCCGACGAAAACAAACCATTAGTATTAGTCAAAAGTGATCAAAGGCAAAGCACAGCTGAACAGGCTTTGGGGTTGCAGGCCTAACAGCCTGCTGTTAAGGGAAGGCAGACACCAGCAAGGACGGTCTTTTTTGATGTCACGATTGATTTTAAAAAAAAGGGTACAAGGTCATGCAGAATAACAAAGGAAGGAAAAAGTTAAGAAAACAAAGTTGATACGAGAAGAAAAGTGAATTAGATTGGTATGGAAGGATGATGGCTTGGTTGGATAGAAGAAAGCAAACAATAAGACGGTCTGTCCCCTTGTGACACACATTGGCAGAGAGTTCAGAGTGAGCCAGCGTCTTCTACTCAAAGCCCGTAGAGCTGGCCTGGACGAATCAACACGTCTCAAAAGCAGCGATCTTCCCTGGAGCCTGCGAGTAGCGGGTTCGCTCCTGCGGGTTTACCCCCACCGGTCCGCCGATCGATCCCAAAAACAGCATTTCAAAGGCTCGGAGAAAACTATGAGGTCTGTTCTGTTTCCCAGACTGGAACAAAACAGATTCCAGTACAGACAGCCCTGCAGCCACATGTGGCTGAAAACATCCCACCAGGCTTAGAAATCACTCATCAGTCAAGTCTGGTAAAAGAATGAGTACAGCAGTTAAGTTACGATATTCTACAACTTGATATTTATAGAAAAGATTCAAAAAAGTTAGGCAGTCCACACCAACACCAACACTTTAAAAATGCATACTTTTTAATGCATTTTTAGCATAGTCTACATATTTTGGTGTTAAAGGTATGTCTTATTTGTGTAGTACACGCAGTGCAGTATAGTGTTGTCCCGATACCAATATTTTCGTTTCGGTACTTATCTAAATAAAGGGGACAACAAAAAATGTAATTATTGTCCAGGGTGTACCCCGCCTACCGCCCGAATGCAGCTGAGATAGGCTCCAGCGACCCCCCGCGACCCCAAAAAGGGACAAGTGGTGGAAAATGGAAGGGATGGATGACTTTATTTTAACAAAAAATCTTACGGTACATTAAACATATGTTTCTTATTGCAAGTTTGTCCTTAAATAAAATAGTGATCATACAAGACAACTTGTCTTTTAGTAGTAAGTAAACAAACAAAGGCTCCTAATTTACTTTTCAGAGGCAGTATAGTACCGAATATGATTCATTAGTATCGCGGTTCTATACTAATACGGGTATACCGTACAACCCTAGTGGAGTATTTGTCTCATTTTCTATTATGTTGTGGCGATCAATAAAAATAGTCACCAAGCGTGACAATAACAACAGGCGGCAAATCACCATGCCAATCAAGTTAACCAACTTTTGGCTGAACAACTTTTTAATGGAATTTTATCTTCGGGTTAAGGTTAGAGTTAGGGGTTATCTCAACATATCTCCACATTTGTGAGCCTTTGATGCAAGCGGCGTCAAAAGACAACAGAAACACAAGCATCGGACTCTCAGCGCTGCACTAAAAGTTAAAGTACCACTGATAGTCACACACACAGTAGGTGTGGTGAAATTATCCTCGGCATTTGACCCATCCCCATGTTCACCCCCTGGGAGGTGAGGGGAGCAGTGAGCAGCAGCGGTGGCCGCGCTCGGGAATCATTTTGGTGATCCAACCGCCAATTCCAACCCTTGATGCTGAATGCCAAGCAGGGAGGTAATGGGTCCCATTTTTATAGTCTTTGGTATAACTCGGCCGGGGTTTGAACTCACGACCTACCAATCGCACTCGACACTCTAACCACAAGGCCACTGAGCAGGTAAGGCTAACAAGACTGCTATTGACTATCAGCAACTCTCTGGGCAAAGTGGAAATGAGATATAACATTATATGAATAATTATGATATTAGATATTATATACTGTATTTTTCGGACTAAAAATCCCTTAATTTTCTCAAAAATCGACAGTGCGCCTTATATCCCTGTGCGCCTAATGTACATATTCATTCTGGGTGCGCTTACCGACCTCAAAGTAATTTAATTTGGTACAGGGTGTGGTAATAAGTGTGAACAGTAGATGGCAGTCACACATAAGAGATATGTGTGGACTGCAGGTTGACGCCTGTTCAATAAATGACGGTAGCAAGCAAGCCCACACACGGCGCTCAAAAATCTGTCAAAATGTTTTAGTATGAATTTGGTAAGCTACAAAGCCGCACCACTTGATGGAACGCTGAGCATTACGACTACCATAGTCAGACGTACTGCGCTTCAACATAAGAGGTGTAATTATGTTGTGTGTATCACAATGGCACCTATTAAAAGACATATCTGGCATTTTGTTTTGACCTATTATGCAAAACCAACCTGCTGTAGGATCTGCAAAAGTCCCGAAAATTTGCGCACATCCGCCATTGTAGCCCACTCCGTAGTCGATAAGCTCCTTCTTTTTCTCTATTCTCTTGTTGTGTGGCATTCATCCTACGCTGTTGCCATTTCTATGATCTGAAAAATACGGTGTGGTAAACATATAGTAATTGTATATGTGTATGCGTGTGTGTATGTTTATATAAAGATAAATGTACTGTATATGTAAATTAAGACAGACTAGTGTACTGTATGTTGTATACTGAGACAATATGATTCTTAAAGGTCAGAATGTTTTTGTTTGATTTGAACTGTGGTACACAGGCTCCATCTAGCGGTACACCAAATAATCACTTAATTAAGTGATTAGTGACTTAGTTAGATTTATTTTCCTATATTCACCACAATGCTACTCTTCAGACAGTGGCATATGTACTTGTTAAATAAAACCTCTGCATTTGTTTCAACGAATACTTAGGCCTACTACGCTACTGTATTTTAATGCTGGTCATTATGGTGGTACTTGGAGAGCCAATTGTTTTCTGAGGTGGTAATTGGTGAAAACAGTTTGAGAACCACTGCCTCGGATGCAGCGTCGCAAGGGTGCCATATGTTTCATGACTGACCACAGTTGAACCGACATGCTGCAACTTACTTTGGACATGTGTTTTGCTCGTCAAAAGCCATTAAAAGCTCATTACTGAGTTCAACAAACCAGACTGTGAATCTTTCCTGGGCTTTAAAATAATTGATCAAAATATTTTATCATGTAGCTTCAGGGGCTAAAATGTGCAAGCATAAATGGTTGATGGGACAACGAAGCACATAAGTAGTGAATGTTCTGCCACATGTAGATTGTTATTGTCAGTACACATGGTGTTGCATTCTTTACATTGAGGAATAATGGTGTCCTGACCTACAGGCTCGGAATCTGAACTCTCACCACAGCTGCACATTGAGGCCAAGAGCTGGTGTGTATCATGGGTTCAGAGGTCACCCATGATGTGACTTGATCCTACACATTCAGTGAATACTGGGTCCTGGCCTTTAAACACCAGGCTCTTAATGGAGCAGAAAGGTAGATGAGCGGTAACGATAAAAACATTTTAAAAAGACAGTTAATGTCATGAACAGTACATGTTGGCATTTAGTAGATAGAAGTGTTAGTATAGACAGTGGTTTCCGTACACCCCACTCTTAGTTCAGTTCACAGTTTGCATCGGTTTTCATATAACATCTCAGGTACGGCCGAACATTGCGCTTAACAAACTAGACCACCTGGCCGTGTAAAACTCCATGGAATCGACTGCCCAAAGACTTATACACAATGGTGACTCAGGCTATGTCTACACTAAGCCAGATAACCCCTTAAACTAATTAAAAACTATCGTTTAATGTTCCCTTCCTTGGATAATTGTTTACACGGGTAAGTGCGCTGTCTATTTCTTGAATCTCCAGCTCTTAGCTTTGTATGGACTCATTGATCGTTTACAATCTGAGTTCGGAGAGGAAGTGACGCCAGAAAGACCGCACCCCACACAGGAAGTGACGTCAGAAAGAACGCGTCACAGCCAGCTTCATAATAAAGCGGTTTCGTAACTCGGAGATAACCACTGGAAATATGGAGGCGAGTCATCCAGACATGCCCGTGTTTCTCCTTCCGTCCGTACAGACGCTTGTGGAAATCACACATGAATACCTTAAGAGAAAGCGATTGCAGCTATTTGGGATACAACACTTCTCAGACGGCAAGAGAACTTTTGAATGTCCAGGTCAGCTGTGATTCTACTTACCAAAAAACTTTGTCCATTTGTCGAAAGAGTGACAACGAGAATGCGAGCTCCCGTGGATGTGATAAAAAAAAGGTAGCGTGTGCTTTGTATTACCTGGCCGTGGAGGGAAGACTACGGAAAAAGGCGAATGCTTTTGGACTGGCAAAGCAGACTGTATCAGTTATTGTCCGCCATGTATGTCGCGGACTCAACGTCAAGGTCCAGAGTATATAAAGTCACCAAAAACGAATGGCCAATGAAGGTGAAGGCAAAAAAGTGAGGAGTGTCCTGACCAGATATCTAGATCCTGAGATTGATTGATGTAAAATGTTCTTTATCACATTGTTTACTTTCACATGTCCATTAAAGATGTGATTAATTTATGATGTCTCAGGTGTGATTCACTACAATAGGGCCCCACAGCACACTGGATTCCAGTTAATTGAAATACCACAACACTGGATATTGTTCAGATAAGTTAAATTTAATTTAAGAACTTGCACACAAAGCAACACTGGAGGTGACTATGACATGCGCATTTTCCGCGCATGCGTACTAGGTCGCGTTGCGCCGGCAGACAGAGGGAGTGAGGGGGTCTTAAACGACCATTGTATGTGTGGATAAGGATAAGGTTAGGTGGGCTTAGTGTAGAAGGGGTCTCAGTCCTGTTGCGTTATTAGCACTAAGTAAGTCCAACCGTGTTTCGTAATGTGTCTTTATTAAAAGTTCCTGTGTTAGTTAGCCAGCTTTCATACCACCACCCCGAAGTCGTTCTTGTCAACCCTCTATGGTGTCATCACTGGTTGACTCTTTAGTTCTTTGCTAACACCTCTGCTCCTTAAAAGAGGATGGGTCAAATGCAGAGACTACATTTCACTCTACATACGTTGAATATGTGACAATAAAGATTTTCTCTTTTAACACAGCTACACCACAAATGTATATGCTTTTTTTTTTTTTACAAATACAAAATAATCCTATGCGGCCAATTCAAGAAAGAACGCATTTACGAAGATCTTTGTTTTGTCAATTGCACAGAGTGATCCAAAAACACGGAACCCATAAAAAAAGATTCAATTTGTTGACCTTAAACTTCAGTCTGTGTAGAATCATTTCCCCAAGTTTCAGTTTTCTTGGTGGTTTGGCATAAAAGTCATGTTCTTGAACTTCAACACAGTTCTCTTTTTTAGAATTAGATTTTAAAAATCCCTTACTCTCTGAAATTATTTCAGCCACAATGAAGGATTTTTTGGAGAAATTTGCGACCGAGCAAAATATATTTTTCTTTGGTTGATCAAGACATGTTGGGGAAGATTAATAGTCCATTATTTCATGCACAAAGTCGACAGATTAAAAAAAATATATATATATGGGTTCTAGTTTTTTTGGGTCACCTTGTGCATGTACAGATGGAGTTTGTGTCTGCATTCAACCCGTCCTCTTTAGGTCCGTGGCTCGCTGTAGTTCTGTATCTTGGTCAGTGAGCATGTCCGCTCACAGAGCCGGAAGCTGTTTTTTGTTTATTATCTTTAGGCTTTTTTATTTTTGTCTTGTTATGGGTGGGACAAGTTCGCAACATGTCAAATTATAGCTCTCAAAGCCCTACTAAAATGCGATGTTCTTATTTAAACTGGGATAGCAGGTCCATTCTATGTGTCATACTTGATCATTTTGCGATATTGCCATAGTTTTGCTAAAAGGATTTAGCAGAGAACATCGACGATAAAGTTCGCAACTTTTGGTCGCTGATAAAAAAGCCTTGCCTGCACCGGAAGTAGCAGACGAGTAGCGTGACGTCACAGGTTGTGGAGCTCCTCACATCCGCACATTGTTTACAATCATGGCCACCAGCAGCGAGAGTGATTTGGACCGAGAAAGCGACAATTTCCCCATTAATTTGAGCGAGGATGAAAGATTTGTGGATGAGGAAAGTGAGAATGAAGGACTAGAGGGCAGTGGGAGCGATTCAGATAGGGAAGATGCTGTGAGAGGCGGGTGGGACCTGATATGCAGCTGGGAATGACTAAAACAGTAAATAAACACAAGACATATATATACTCTAATAGCCACAACACAACCAGGCTTATATTTAATATGCCACAAATTAATCCCGCATAACAAACACCTCCCCCCTCCCGTCCATTTAACCCACCAATACAACTCAAACACCTGCACAACACACTCAATCCCACAGCCCAAAGTACTGTTCACCTCCCCAAAGTTCATACAGCACATATATTTCCCCAAAGTCCCCAAAGTTACGTACGTGACATGCACATAGCGGCACGCACGTACGGGCAAGCGATCAAATGTTTGGAAGCTGCAGCTGCATGCGTACTCACGGTACCGCGTCTGCGCATCCAACTCAAAGTCCTCCTGGTAAGAGTCTCTGTTGTCCCACTTCTCCACAGGCCAATAGTAAAGCTTGACTGTCATCTTCCGGGAATGTAAACAATGAAACACCGGCTGTGTTTGTGTTGCTGCAGTCGGCCGCAATACACCGCTTCCCACCTACAGCTTTCTTCTTTGCTGTCTCCATTGTTCATTGAACAAATTGCAAAAGATTCACCAACACAGATGTCCAGAATACTGTGGAATTTTGCGATGAAAACAGACAAATTAATAGCTGGCCACCATGCTGTCCCAAAATGTCCTCTACAACCCGTGACGTCACGCGCTGACGTCATCATACCGAGACGTTTTCAGCAGGATATTTCGCGCCACAATTTAAAATTGCCCTTTAGTAAGCTCACCCGGCCGTATTGGCATGTGTTGCAATGTTAAGATTTCATCATTGATATATAAACTATCAGACTGCGTGGTCAATAGCAGTGGGTTTCAGTAGGCCTTTAAATTACTTACATTGAAAGAGGTGTGGTGGTGAGTTATGAACGAAATCCAATCAGATGCTTTTTCTTGCAAAATGAGGAATTCACCACCAAAAAAATGTGTGGATTTAACATGTTCCACATCTTGATATGTGTACACTAGGGAGAAAGTGAAGAGGACACATTTCATTTTTACCGCTATAATGCCATCAGCAGAAGTGTCAGCGATCCTGACATCTAAACAACTGTAAATTTAACCTATTATTTGCTGCTATCGGTGTTGGGCCAAAAACTGATTACCGTCGCCGCGCCACAGGAGCGCATATCACTTTCGGGCTTCGTCTGTCCACAACTGATTACTGCATGTAAGACAAACACTTATATTCCTAGTTGTTGTAAGGATATGTGTTTGAAATTATTTAAGCCTTTATCCCATCCGATAAATCAGTGGTGCCCAACCACCGGGCCGCGGACCGGTACCGATTGGTACCGGGCCGCGCAAGAAATAAAATAAATAAATAAATAAATAAATATATATATATATATATATATATATATATATTTTTTTTTTTAAATTAAATCAACATAAAAAACACAATCTATACATTATATATCAATATAGATCAATACAGTCTGCAGGGATACAGTCCGTAAGCACACATGATTGTATTTCTTTATGAAAAAAAAAAAAAAAAAAAAAAAAAAAAAGCTCCCCCCCTCCCAAGCGTTGACCGGTCCCCAGCTACAAAAAGGTTGGGGACCATTGCAATATATGAGAAGAGTTGGCCATTTCTAGGGTATTAAAGAGATTGTAAAGGACTGTTGTTAGTCCAATGTTGATGTGGTAAAACCTATTTCTTGCTTAGAAGCCAACTGCCCTTTGTTCATGCGCATAATACATATTAAAAATGTACTGCTTACCTGTTGAAGTACCTTTGAAGAGCTGGAATCAACCCCAAACGACAACTTAGTTAAAAGTTAAAGTCCCAACAATAGTCACACACACAGTAGGTGTGGTGAAATTATCCTCGGCATTTGACCCATCCCCATGTTCACCCCCTGGGAGGTGAGGGGAGCAGTGAGCAGCAGCGGTGGCCGCGCTCAGGAATCATTTGGTGATTTAACCCCCAATTCCAACCCTTGATGCTGAGTGCCAAGCAGGGAGGCAATGGGTCCCATTTTTATAGTCATTTGTATGACTTGGACGGGGTTTGAACTCACAACCATCCAGTCTCAGGGCGGACACTGAACAGGTGATTCAAAATAATATTTTGATATTGACACATCTCTTCTGTGCATCTCCTAAGGTTATTTTAATAATTTATGAATATATGAGATGTGTTAATATCAAAATATGACTTTGAATCCCTTTTTGGCAACCAAGAATACTTGGATATATTGAATACATCCAAACACTTTAATACTATTTATTATGTGAACATGAACAAAGAACAGTTAACAGTATGTAGCTTTTAAACAAGAAAAAGGTTTAAGCTTTCTCGAATGAGAGCGGCAACATCCTCTAAGATGATCTGAACAGTCCACTTGGGATCGATTCAATGCCCTGAAAATATTTCAGTTGCTTAAGTATCCTGGTTTGGACCCGACCTTTAAGCATAGTCCACAAATCAATAGGGTTAAGTTCGGGGGCTTAGGAAATGACATTCCAGGAGCTCAGCCTGCTTTATCCTTTCCAAAAACCAGTTTGGACAAACGTGCCTCTTGTCATTGTGGTCAAATAGCTCAATCTGTGTCTAATCGGACCATCAAACTTTGGTCCAGAAGGCATTTGGCTTGTCTATGTGGGCAGCTGCAAATTTCAGTCAAGCTTGAAAGTATTGATTTGGAAGCAAGGGCTTCTTTTTGGGTCATCACCATCTCAGTCTATGGCGATGTTCTTACATTTTCTACCGCATTCAAGGCCGGGTACACCCTGGACAAGTCGCCACCTCATCGCAAGGTCAACACATATAGACAGACAACATTCACACTCACATTCACACACTCGGGCCAATTTAGTGTTGCCAATCAACCTATCCCCAGGTGCATGTCTTTGGAGGTGGGAGGAAGCCGGAGTACCCGGAGGGAACCCACGCAGTCACAGAGAGAACATGCAAACTCCACACAGAAAGACCCCGAGCCCGGGGATCGAACCCAGGACCTTCTCATTGTGAGGCTCACACACTAACCCCTGGTCCATTCCATGGCAATATGCGAAACTGATTTTACCGTGGACAGCAATTAATAGTTCACGGCAGGCTTACATTTTGGTGGTTTTTGGGTTCGTGAACATCCTAACCCAAGGGGTGTCAAACTCATTTTAGATCGAGAGCCACATGGAGAAAAATCTACTCCCAAGTGGGACGGACTGGTTAAATCACGGCACGATAACTTAAAAATAAAGACAACTTAAGATTGTTTTCTTTGTTTAAAAATAAAACAAGCACATTCTTCAATTGTAGAAATAATAATGTTGTTGGGTTTATTTTCACACTTACATATTGCGGTTAATAGTATTCTACTTTTATTTGTCGTTATTTATACTTTCTGAATAAATTATGTGATAATGTTCATCAGTCAACTTATTGCTGTTAATTTTCAATCTATCAAGATAAATAAAAAATATCAAAAGTAAATTACGGGATGTTATTTTTGTAGTTTGATCATTTTCCTCGACTGATGTACAAACATCATGTGGTTTATTTTGTACATATGTAGCATCATCTACAAAGATACAAATAATTGCTATATCGCCATCCAGTGGACACATTTAGAACAGCTGTTTCTTTCATTCAAAAATTTCAGGTTAATTTTTATACTTAGCAAACTCATCCCGCGGGCCGGATAAAACCTGTTCGCGGGCCTGATCTGGCCCTCGGGCCGTACGTTTGACACCACTGTCCTAACCTATCAGCTTTAATCTGAGTGTGATCTACATTCTATATGCATGTATGTAATATAGTAACATTCAGGATGACATAATTTTTAGCATTACTGTAATTTGTTAGGTTGTTAGGTTAGGTGGGATTTACTCTGAGTCCTGGGCATGACGTTAAAGTGAATCCGGCAGTGGAGGCTCCTCTATGGCATGGATATCAAACTCTGGCCCGCGGGCCAAATTTGGCCCGCCCTGTAATTTCATTTGGCCCTTGAGGCAATATCAAATTAACATTAGAGCTGGCCCGCCAGTATTATTATATTATATTATACCGCATTCACCGCTGATACTCATACTTGCCAACTCTCCCGATTTTCCCGGGAGACTCCCGGATTTCAGTGCCCCTCCCGAAAATCTCCCGGGGCAACAATTCTCCCGACTCCCACCCGGACAACATAATTGGGGGCGTGCCTTAAAGGCACTGCCTTCAGCGTCCTCCACAACCTGTCATCAAGTCCTCTTTTCCTCCATACAAACCACGTGCCGGCCCAGTCACATACTATATGCGGCTCGGCTCTTACACACACACACACACACACACACACACACACACACACACACACACACACACACACACACACACACACACACACACACACACACACACAAGTAAATGCAATCCATACTTGATCAACAGCCATACAGGTCACACTGAGGGTGGCCGTATAAACAACTTTAACACTGTTACAAATATGCGCCACACTGTGAAGCCACACCAAACAAGAATGACAAACACATTTCGGGAGAACATCCGCACCGTAACACAACATAAACACAACAGAACAAATACCCAGAACCCCTTGCAGCACTAACTCTTCCGGGACGCTACAATATACACAACCCCGCTACCACCAAACCCCGCCCCCGCCCACCAAGTTAATGTTGATATTTACCTCAAAAGGCTGCAAATAGAAAAGAGGCATTACATTTTTTATTTAAATGTTATTTAATATAAAATTGATGTTTTTTTCTTAGTTTTTTGAAAGTAGATTTTGCACTATTAAGTTATGTAAGCGTTGCTTGTTCCATATTCAGTGTTAAAGCAAATCAGTGTAGCAAACTGAGCAATAATTAACGTTTTATTCACGCACTTTCTCTTGCTACTTCAAGGCTTGAATGTTTGATTCATTCATTATTGTTATTTTATTTCCAAATGTATTATTAGCCTGTGGAAAAAGTTTATTTTGATATTTACCTCCAGAAGGCTGCAAATAAAAAGAGGCATTATATTTTTATTTAAATTTTATTTGATATGCCATTGATATTTTTGAATTATTATTATTATTATTTGAAACTCGATTTTGCATGTCACTATAAAGTTATATAAGCCTTGCTTGTTCAATATTCATTGCAAAACTTGTTTGGGTCCCTATTAAAAGGTTAATTTGTTCCCGCGGCTATGTTCAGTTTTAAATTTTGGCCCACTCTGTATTTGAGTTTGACACCCCTGCTCTATGGGGTCTTGGGGCACTAGGAGGTTAACCCCTTTACTACTGTCACCCCAGGTGGCCCTTGGCAAAGGCCTAGTACATGACTGCCCCCTAGCCAGGGATACGGTGAAGACCTCGACGGCGGAACAGGCGGAAGACGATAGATTTAAGAACTACCACAACGGTTGCGATGGCGGAAGAAGGCTGCAGCAGAAAAGGGTCCCCAGTCGTCTTGGACTCCATGCCACTGGACCCTGACCCAATTCTGTCAAGGATCGTGTGGTGACTGTCGGTGCACCAGTCTCCCCACGTAAAACAAAGTCACCCACAGGCATCCTCCAT
Organism: Nerophis lumbriciformis; assembly: GCF_033978685.3. Classification (NCBI taxonomy): domain Eukaryota; kingdom Metazoa; phylum Chordata; class Actinopteri; order Syngnathiformes; family Syngnathidae; genus Nerophis; species Nerophis lumbriciformis. The sequence goes on along the minus strand of NC_084555.2, from coordinate 14,353,409 downwards.
AAAGGGATACACCCCTACCAGGAGGATCGTCATACTCGTTCGAGTGACCGCCGATGATGATGATGATGACCCTGGATAACTCTAAATGCTCCTCCTTGCATCCTGCAGCATTTGACACCCTAACCCAAAACCACCACCCACCCTCATACCTGTGCAAAGAAACATCCACACACAAATGCACAATTAGACAAGATTAGCTGGGATTGTGTGACGTGCGCATTTTACGCGCATGCGCACTAGGTCGCTTTGCGCCGGCGGAAGGAGGGGGCGAGGGGGTCTTAAATGACCATTGTGTGTGTGTGGACAAGGATAAGGTTAGGTGGGATTTACCCTGGATAACCTTAGCGTAGGAGGGGGCCTGTAGCTCTTACAATAACAATGCCGCTATAGCTTGGTTAATATTCAGGTCACGGCACTTTATAGATGGAATAGATAAACCCAAATTACAGGTTGTTAGCTGCCTTGTACAAACCCCGTTTCCATATGAGTTGGGAAATTGTGTTAGATATAAATATAAACGGAATACAATGATTTGCAAATCCTTTTCAACCTGTATTCAATTGAATGCACTACAAAGACAACATATTTGATGTTCAAACTCATAAACGTTATCTTTTTTTAGCAAATAATAATTAACTTAGAATTTCATGGCTGCAACATGTGCTAAAGTAGTTGGGAAAGGGCATGTTCACCACTGTGTTACATCACCTTTTCTTTTAACAACACCCAATAAATGATTGGGAACTGAGGAAACTAATTGTTGAAGCTTCTCAGGTGGAATTCTTTCCCATTCTTGCTTGATGTACAGCTTAAGTTGTTCAACAGTACGCCGGTCTCCGTTGTGGTATTTTAGGCTTCATAATGCACCACACATTTTCAATGGGAGACAGGTCTGGACTACAGGCAGGCCAGTCTAGTACCTGCACTCTTTTACTATGAAGCCACGTTGATGTAGCACATGGCTTAGCATTGTCTTGCTAAAATAAGCAGGGGCGTCCATGGTAACGTTGCTTGGATGGCAACATATGTTGCTCCAAAACCTGTATGTACGTTTCAGCATTAATGGCGCCTTCACAGATGTGTAAGTAACCCATGTCTTGGGCACTAATACACCCCCATACCATCACAGATGCTGGCTTTTCAACTTTGCGCCTATAACAATCCGGATGGTACTTTTCCTCTTTGGTCCGGAGGACACGACGTCCACAGTTTCCAAAAACAATTAGAAATGTGGACTCGTCAGACTACAGAACACTTTCCACTTTGTATCAGTCCATCTTAGATGAGCTCAGGCCCAGCAAAGCCGACGGCGTTTTTGGGTGTTGTTGATAAACGGTTTTCGCCTTACATAGGAGAGTTTTAACTCGCACTTACAGATGTAGCGAGCAACTGTAGTTACTGACAGTGGGTTTCTGAAGTGTTCCTGAGCCCATGTGGTGATGTCCTTTACACACTGATGTCGCTTGTTGATGCAGTACAGCCTGAGGGATCGAAGGTCACGGGCTTAGCTGCTTACGTGCAGTGATTTCTCCAGATTCTCTGAACCCTTTGATGATATTACGGACCGTAGATGGTGAAATCCCTAAATTCCTTGCAATAGCTGGTTGAGAAAAGTTTTTCTAAACTGTTCAACAATTTGTCCATGCATTTATTGACAAAGTAGTGACACTCGCCCCATCCTTGTTTGTGAATGACTGAGCATTTCATGGAATCTACTTTTAAACCCAATCATGGCACCCACCTGTTCCCAATTTGCCTGTTCACCTGTGGGATGTTCCAAATAAGTGTTTGATGAGCATTCCTCAACTTTATCAGTATTTATTGCCACCTTTCCCAACTTCTTTGTCACGTGTTGCTGGCATCAAATTCTAAAATTAATGATTATTTGAAAACAAATTTTTTTATCAGTTTGAACATCAAATATGTTGTCTTTGTAGCATATTCAACTGAATATGGGTTGAAAATGATTTGCAAATCATTGTATTCCGTTTATATTTACATCTAACACAATTTCCCAACTCATATGGAAACGGGGTTTTTACTAGCAGTTTTTCACTATTTAAAACTCACATACAAGGGAAATATATGTGTTCTTGTATGACATAGGGATTGTGTATGATGGGCACAATTCCCCCCCTCCCCAAAGGGAAGTTTTTCTTTAAAACAAATTGTAAATTTTTCAGCCGTAGTGGATCAAGGAAATTTAGAAAACATCTGAACAGTAAGAAATACCATTGAGAACAGTTGTCATTAGGACACTAAAATACTTTTGAGAATAATCCTTGTGTGTCCCCAATACCAGAACACTTTTTTCAAATTAAATGTGTGTCCAGTCATTTTGTGGACGTCAAGAAATCTGCCTTGTCTGACATGGTTATCAACTATCTGTGTGGGGTGTGGAATTACTCCGTTCCAGTAATGACATTCCAAATACTCACAGAAAAAGGCAGTAAAAATAGAAGTACATCGTAAATGCCCTACCTTTGGTGGGGCACATTTTAAAGTGGCAGGGACGCAATTTAGTTATCAAATGAGTTAACACGATTTTTATAATGAAAAGATAAAAGATCTGACTTGGGAATATGATTTATCCCATTGAGAGGCCTGCTGAGCTGAGGTCAAAGGGGTAAGCCTCAGGTAAATGTGAGGCAGTGGGAGTACACAGACTTGCCTCTTATTTCTGTCTGATTTAAGTGAATCCATAGGGGGCTTGTGGTAAACACAGCAGGGACATGAACCTTCAGGAGTGGGAGAACGAGGAGCTGCTGCTGTACTTAGGCTCCATATAATGACCAACAAGGCCCCCCCCCTTCTCCTCAACACACCACCTCCCACTCGAGCATCTCTGCCCCGATTCTATAGGTTTGACCACTAAGAACCTCATTCAACCTGTGTATACCAGAGACCTCTCCCTTCTCCAGTTCAGCAGGTCCCTTTCAGAGTGGCTGGCCTGGTTCCCGCTGTTTTATGTGAAGTATTGTGGTTGCTCAAGCTCTCTCAGGGGGGATCAGCACTTACGGGAGTCGGTGGAGCCGCTAATTTGATCGTCTCTCCTTTCACAGCCTTTTCTCGAGTTTTCATCAAAACTTTCTGGCCCGCTCGCCATGGGAAGCCTCCGAGCAAATCAAATCCTGCGCGTTTCTGAAACAGACGACATGCGCAACCGAGGAGACACCTGATGAGAACAGGAGGTGTCGGTGTGTTGGGGGGTGGTACTATAGAGACTATAGGAGGCTAAGCTTCACACGATGAAAGCTCTGGAACGCTGAATATTCATTAACACTTGAAACACTTCTTCCAATATTTAAAGACCATTCTTTCCCCGACAGACGGTTATCCTCATTTTAGCGAGTGCCATGAGCCTCTGCTGCTCCCTTGCAAGAGTTCAGTCATTTTAAAGAGGAATTGAATAATATATGACTGGAATCAATCCCCTTTGACAGGCTCTTCCATTCCAAAGACTTACAGATCTCTTTAGCCAACACAGGCCTCTAATCATCACAAATCAGCGTATTAATCCGCCGTGCCAGGCTGAAGTTTGAAACAGTTGGCTCTTTGCTTTTGTGCTATTTTGCAGTCATCATCCACCAGTTGTATCTATTTTCTTTGTACCGTATTATTCGGGCTATAAGTCGCAGTTTTTTCATAGTTTGGCCGGGCTCCAGTGCGACTTATATATGTTTTTTTCCTTTCACCATCTACGGTCCGTAATATCATCAAAGGGTTCAGAGAATCTGGAGAAATCACTGCACGTAAGCAGCTAAGCCCGTGACCTTCGATCCCTCAGGCTGTACTGCATCAACAAGCGACATCAGTGTGTAAAGGATATCACCACATGGGCTCAGGAACACTTCAGAAACCCACTGTCAGTAACTACAGTTGTTCGCTACATCTGTAAGTGCAAGTTAAAACTCTCCTATGCAAGGCGAAAACCGTTTATCAACAACACCCAGAAACGCCGTCGGCTTTGCTGGGCCTGAGCTCATCTAAGATGGACTGATACAAAGTGGAAAGTGTTCTGTAGTCTGACGAGTCCACATTTCTAATTGAATTTTCGGCAGGTGCGACTTATACTCCGGTGCGACTTATACTCCGAAAAATATGGTATGTTTTGAGGTTGAAAAAGTTGAAAACGCTACTTTAACTTTGTTACATTAAGTTTAATTCTGATCAACTACAAATGTGTGCTTCATTCACTAACTGTGTTACAAAAAAGATCAATTAGAATAATACATAATGTTGGATATAGAGAGCATACAAACCATTTATTTATTAAATCACAATTATTGAAATTCAACGATTTGGTGCATTTGCAAACAGATAACATGATGTACAAAGCAAACTAAGGCTGCAGCTAACGATTATTTTTCTATCGATTAATCTATGGATTATTTTTTCGATTAATCGGTTAATCTATAGATTATTTTTTTCGATTAATCTATAGATTATTTTTCCTTTTAACGATTATTTTTTTTATTTAAAATGAAGATGAAAAAATAAATGTAGGCCAGTTTTTTCAAAAGGCATGGCTTTTATTTACAAAAAAAAAAGTATGGCCACTCAGTCAACATTGACAACAACATGACAAAATATTCTGTAACAATGTAAACATTTAACAAAATTAAAAGTAGCTTATTTGCTTTTAATGTGCAAATTTAAAAGTAAACATCCAGTGCAAATCTTAATATTCTGCAATAGTATAAGCATTTCAAAAGTAAAAGTATTGCTTATTTTGCTTTAAAATGTGCAAAAATAAAGATAAACATCCAATTCAAAAAAGTGCAAAACGGAAATATTCTGTAACAACAGTGTAAACATTTCAACAAAAGTAAAAGTATTGCTTATTTGCTAAAATGTGCAAAAATAAAGATAAACATCCAATACAAAAAAGTGCAAAACGAAATATTCTGTAACAACAGTGTAAACATTTCAACAAAAGTAAAACTTTTGCTTATTTTGCTTAATAACACAACAATGATAGTATGATTAAAGTGAAAGTTAATTGTTCGTTTGTACATAGTATACGTAATTGTTAATGTTGTGAAAGGTATTTGCACAACTAATTAACGTTAGCGTTAAAGAGGAGCGCGTCTTTGTAAACACTGAACAGGCACGCCAAACGCTCCTCTCAGAGCGAAACGGTGCTTTAGTTTATGAATTTACAACGCAGATACAAATGACACATTCATGTTTTTGTGTAATGATGACAACGTATACTCACGCGGACGATTGACTAGTTGATGGTGATGGCAAGAACGCTGCCGTTGTGCTGCTATGATAGGCCATTTCCGGTCGACACAGTGTGCATACAACAACATTATTAGCAGAGGTGGGTAGAGTAGCCAGAAATTGTACTCAAGTAAGAGTACTGTTACTTTAGAGATTTATTACTCAAGTAAAAGTAAGGAGTAGTCACCCAAATATTTACTTGAGTAAAAGTAAAAAGTATGTTGTGAAAAAACTACTCAAGTACTGAGTAACATACACACACATATCATATATATATATATATATATGTATATATATATATATATATGTGTGTATATATATATGTGTATATATACACACACACACACACATATATATACATATATATACATATATATATATATATATATATATATATATATATATATATATATACATACATTGATATATACAGTATATAATTTATATTTATTTATTTTGCCGTTTTTGTTTACATGTTAAAGGTGTTTTAATAATTATACATGCATGTTTAACATATAGATTCCTTTCTTTCATGAAGACAAGAATATAAGTTGGTGTATTACCTGATTCTGATGACTTGCATTGATTGTAATCAGGAAGCAGTGCTGGTAACGTCCACGTTTTCAAATGGAGGAGAAAAAAAGTTCCTCCTTTCTGTCTAATACCACATGAAAGTGGTTGTTATTTGGCATCTTATTTGTCCACCTTCCATATTCGTTTGTATACCCTTTACAAGAAATACATTGGCGGCAAACTCCGTAGCTTGCTAGCTTGTTTGCGCTGGCTTTCGGAGACTCTTATTTTGAAAGCGCAGGCACGATGGAGCGGGACTTTTATTGTGAAGACAGGAACTGTGCAGTCAGTCTTTACGGTTGAAATAAAAAAAGGGTCTTTTTTCCTTCACACTTTTGATTGATTGATTGGAACTTTTATTAGTAGATTGCACAGTACAGTACATATTCCGTACAATTGACCACTAAATAGTAACACCCGAAGTTAGCTCGGAGCCAGTCAGGTCATGTGACCCCTGGCTCTGTTTGATTGGTCCAACGTCACCAGTGACTGCATCTGATTGGTGGAACGAAGTGAAACGTCACCAGTAAGGCAGGCACTTTGAAGGTCTGTCTGACAGACCAAAACAAACAAAGCGTGCATTAACAGATCGATAAAAATTAGTAGCGAGTAGCGAGCTGAATGTAGATAAAAGTAGCGGAGTAAAAGAAGCGTTTCTTCTCAGGCCGTTTATTGAAATACTCCCACACTTTTGACGACTTTTGGCGTGCTTTTTTCCCCTCGCTCGCACCGCTCGCATCGTCTGCTTTGCGCTCCGCCATGACGGTAGTGTGACGTAAATATGCGACGCGTCGACGAACAAAAACGTCCTCGACGTATTTACGTAACCGATGACGTCGACTACGTCGACGCGTCGTTTCAGCCCTAAAGCAAACTATAACCTGCTACCCAAGAATGTACAACAATTCTTCTCAACAAAAGAGAAGAAATATAATCTTAGAGGGAAATCTAATTTAAAACATTTGTATGCTCGTACAACGCTTAAAACCTTTAGTATATCAGTGTGTGGAGTTAAATTATGGAACGGATTAATCAAATAAATCAAACAAAGCACCAATATGATTCAGTTTAAGAGATTGTTCAAACTACAAGTGTTCACAAAGTACACAGAACAAGAATTATGATGAACATCTTGAACCCTTTTTTATTTCTTTTATTGAGACAAATAATATTTATGTATTTAATTGTACGGCGTGGCGCAGTGGAAGAATGGCCGTGCGCGACCCGAGGGTCCCTGGTTCAATCCCCACCTAGTACCAACCTCGTCATGTCCGTTGTGTCCTGAGCAAGACACTTCACCCTTGCTCCTGATGGGTGCTGGTTAGCGCCTTGCATGGCAGCTCCCTCCATCAGTGTGTGAATGTGTGTGTGAATGGATACATGTGGAAGTAGTGTCAAAGCGCTTTGAGTACCTTGAAGGTAGAAAAGCGCTATACAAGTACAACCCATTTATTTATTATCATTTATGTATTTAATTGTATTTGCTTACTATGGTATATTATTTATTTATTATTTATTTATTCACTGTTCTGTTACAGAGAACAAGGAAATTGGATACAATTGCTATGGTATGAAAAGAGGTAGGATTAAATAATCTCTGCTTCTTCCTACTCCTTTTCGGAAGTGCTGTAATGAAACAACTGGAATTGTGTTATGCATTACATTGTATCGTATGCATGTTCGAAATGAACTGAAACTGAACTGAACTGATCGCTACATTTAGTTACATCGTCATGATACGTATTTATAATCTATTGAGTACTACTTGCAAATACACGTTCAGAGAGATTTCTTCCAACACACGACTTTAACCAATCCAATATAAGCGCGAGTGACGTTTGACTTCATTTCACAAATCGAACGGAGCCTGGCGTTCTACACACTACTCACTTCTACAATGTTTACATTGCAAAATACGAAAAACAACATTCATATCATGCGCTCATTTCTGTGTCAGAAGAAATGTTCACAATTTTTGATTGATTGATCGAAACTTTTATTAGGAGATTGCACAGTACAGTACATATTCCGTACAATTGACCATTAAAAATCAGTTCCCAGTGGCTTATTTTATTTTTCGAAGTTTGTTTCAAAATTTTACCCATCACGCAATATCCCTAAAAAAAGCTTCAAAGTGCCTGATTTTAACCATCGTTATATACACCCGTCCATTTTCCTGTGACGTCACACAGTGATGCCAATACAAACAAACATGGGGCATAGAACAGCAAGGTATAGCGACATTAGCTCGGATTCAGACTCGGATTTCAGCGGCTTAAGCGATTCAACAGATTACGCATGTATTGAAACGGATGGTTGTAGTGTGGAGGTAGGTAGCAAAAACGAAATTGAAGAAGAAACTGAAGCTATTGAGCCATATCGGTTTGAACCGTATGCAAGCGAAACCGACGAAAACGACACGACAGCCAGCGACACGGGAGAAAGCGAGGACGAATTTGGCGATCGCCTTCTAACCAACGATTGGTATGTGTTTGTTTGGCATTAAAGGAAACTAACAACTATGAACTAGGTTTACAGCATATGAAATAAATTTGTCAACAACATGCACTTTGAGAGTGCAGACAGCCCAGTTTTCATCAATTAATATATTATGTAGACATACCCTCATCCGCTCTCTTTTCCTGAAAGCTGATCTGTCCAGTCCAGTTGGAAATGCATCTGCTTTGAGTGTCGCAGGATATCCACACATTCTTGCCATCTCTGTCGTAGCATAGCATTCGTCTGTAAAGTGTGCGGAACAAACGTCCAATTTCTTGCCACTTTCGCATCTTTGGGCCACTGGTGCAACTTGAATCCGTCCCTGTTCGTGTTGTTACACCCTCCGACAACACACCGACGAGGCATGATGTCTCCAAGGTACGGAAAACAGTCGAAAAAAAGGAAAATAACAAAGCTGATTTGACTCAGTGTTTGAGAAAATGGCGGATTGCTTCCCGATGTGACGTCACGTTGTGACGCCATCGCTCCGAGAGCAAATAATAGAAAGGCGTTTAATTCGCCAAAATTCACCCATTTAGAGTTCGGAAATCGGTTAAAAAAATATATGGTCTTTTTTCTGCAACATCAAGGTATATATTGACGCTCACATAGGTCTGGTGATAATGTTCCCCTTTAAGTCGGGGTCCACGTTAATCAGTTCATGGTCAAATTCCCGTCTGCTAGCTGGCTGCAAACTGTGGAATATTTTTTTGGAATAGATACATGTCTCATTACTCCTCATCTAATTAATACACTTCTCCACTGTGTAAATCCGTTCCACAGTTTTCAGTTTTAGTTGAGCAGCAGGAGGGGAAGTACTTGTAGAATAATTTCAGCAAACCTGGTGCATGGTGTCTGTAATCTCTCCAGGTTGGATCTGACATTTACGATCCATGAATTGCACTGGTATCGGGCATCGATACTGGATTGGATCGGCCCCATCTCTAATTGTACTTCTAATGGTGCAGGAATCTACACAACCCAAAACCATTGAAGTTGGCACGTTCTGCAAATCGGAAATAAAAACAGTATACAATGATTTGCAAATCATTTTCAACCTATATTCAATGGAATAGACAGCAAAGACAAAATGCCTAACATTGTTATTTTTTGCAAATATCAGCTCATTTGGAATTTGATGCCTGCAACATGTTTTAAAAAAGCTGGCACAAGTGGCAAAAAAGACTGAGAAAGTTGAGGAATGCTCATCAAACACTTACCGTATTTTCCGCACTATAAGGCGCACCTAAAAACCACAAATTTTCTCAAAAGCTGACAGTGCGCCTTATAACCCGGTGCGCTTTATATATGGATAAATATTAAGATTCATTTTCATAAAGTTTAGGTCTCGCAACTACGGTAAACAGCCGCCATCTTTTTTCCCCGTAGAAGAAGCGCGTGGTGCATGCTGGGATATGTGACGTTTCATTTCCATTTGTGTGTTTATGTAAAGACCCCAAAATGGCTCCTATTAAGTGTGTTGTCTGTCTAATTATAAATAATGCAGACGAGGCGTGTTAACTGAGTTCTCAACGTTTACTCACAGCGTGCTAACTGCCAGCATACAACGCTTCTCAGGGCTACCGCGCATGCTCGTAACTATCGTTGCATGCTGGGTAGTGTAGTTGTTATATTTGCTAGCTCATAACAGCACATTGAGAGACACGCTTACGCGCTTAATTCAATACTCGCCATCATTCCGGGTGGATTGACAAAAGACCTCCAGCCGCTAGATATTGGTGTCAACAGGGCATTCGAAGCTAGACTGCTAACTGCGTGGGAACAATGGATGACAGAAGGCGAACACACCTTCACTAAGACGAGGAGGCAGCGCCAGACGACGCCAACATCTGCCAGTGGATCGTAAATTTGCCCAACTTTTCACTTCGGACACCGAAGACGAAGGATTTACGAATGAAGAATAACTTCAGAAAGTGAGCGCTATGTTTATTTTGTGTGTTGTGACATTAACGTTCAAGCAACATTATGTTGCTATTGCTCTGCACTATTTTGAATTTTACTATGTTTGTGATTGCACATTTGCGTACATTTTGGGAGTGAACAGAGTTGTTAGAACGCTGGTTTTTAATATATTATTAAAGTTTGACTGACCTATCTGACTGTTTTTTTGACATTCCCTTTAGCGCAGCGTAGGCGCGGCTTATAGTCCTGGGCGGCTTATTGGTGGACAAAGTTATGAAATATGCCATTCATTGAAGGTGCGGCTAATAATCCGGTGCGCCTTATAGTGCGGAAAATACGGTATTTGGAACACCCCACAGGTGAACAGGCTAATTGGGAACAGGTGGGTGCCATGATTGGGTATAAAAGCAGCTTCCATGAAATGCTCAGTCATTCACATACAAGGATGGGGCGAGGGTCACAATTTTGTGAACAAATGCGTGAGCAAATTGTCGAACAGTTTAAGAACAACATTTCTTAACAAGCTATTGCAAGGAATTTGGGGATTTCCCCATCTACGGTCTGTAATATCATCAAAAAGTTCAGAGAATCTGGAGAAATCACTGCACAAAAGCAATGATATTACGGTGCTTCGGTCCCTCAGGTGGTACTGCATCAAAAACCGACACTAATGTGTAAAGGATATCCCCACATGGGCTCAGGAACACATCAGAAAACCACTGTCAGTAACTACAGTTTGTCGCTACATCTGTAAGTGCAAGTTAAAACTCTACTATGCAAAGCAAAAGCCATTTATGAACAACACCCAGAAACGCTGCCGGCTTCACTGGGCCCGAGCTCATCTAAGATGGCCTGATGCAAAGTGTAAAAGTGTTCTGTGGTCTGACGAGTCCACATTTAAAATTGTTTTTGGGGTCTGTGGACTTTGTGTCCTCCGGAACAAAGAGAAAAAGAACCATCCAGATTGTTATAGGCGCAAAGTTCAAAAGCCAGCATCTGTGATGGTATGGGGGTGTATTAGTGCCCAAGGCATGAGTAACTTACACATCTGTGAAGGCACCATTAATGCTGAAAGGTACATACAGGTTTTGGAGCAACATATGTTGCCATCCAAGCAACGTTACCATGGACGCCCCTGCTTATTTCAGCAAGACAATGCCAAGCCACGTGTTAAAACAGCATGGCTTCATAGTAAAAAAGTCTGGGTACTAGACTGGCCTGCCTATAGTCCAGACCTGTCTCCCATTGAAAATGTGTGGCGCAATATGAAGCCTAAAATACCACAACGGAGACCCCCGGACTGTTGAACAACTTAAGCTGTACATCAAGCAAGAATGGGAAAGAATTCCACCTGAAAAGCTTAAAAAATTGGTCTCCTCAGTTCCCAAAACATTTACTGAGTGTTGTTAAAAGGAAAGGCCATGTAACACAGTGGTAAAAATGCCCCTGTGCCAACTTTTTTACAATGTGTTGATGCCATTAAATTCTAAGTTAATGATTATTTGCAAAAGAAAGTTAAGTATTCTCAGTTCGAACATTAAATATCTTGTCTTTGCAGTCTATTCAATTGAATATAAGTTGAAAAGGATTTGCAAATCATTGTATTCTGTTTTTATTTACGAATTACACAACGTGCCAACTTCACTGGTTTTGGTTTTTTGGCAGCAGACGGAAGAAACCAGACATTTCAGGGCTTAAAGAGCAGCCCCATAGTCTTGTTGTTACGTTCAGCAGCAGCAATGCATCAGACATGTGGATTCCCTTGCATGTAGTCTCACAGGAAGTAAGCTTTTAAGGCCACAAGGAAATTGTTGACTGATTAGGGTCGAGCAACAGTGTCAAGTTTTTCATGTTAATGTGATCCCAGAGAGTAAGAACCCTGCTCATTACATCCTCTAAACATTAGCTACTTGTTAGGGTTACAACAGCATGCACACTGGTTCTGTTGTATTTCTACACCCTTGCGAACAATTATAGACTTTAATTAATTGTACATAAGAGGAAAATATGTCAGTCGGACATATACAAAGCATCATTTTAACTGTATTGTTCCACTGTGGAAATGTTTCCAAATTAAAATTGAGCTACAAACAGAACAAACAAGACTCTGTCATTCCATCTGCCCAATTAACATATTAGGAGTCTGTGAGGATATGACCCAATGCATTTCATAATAGGGAAAAATTGTTCTTAGTGAACAGTCTTCTCAAGGTACATCTTAGGACTCAAGGATTTGTTTTTAGGAACAAGCAGAAAGAGAGAATAGAGGGAGAAACCAATGTGTAATGTACTCAATGGCTGACAACCCATACAATCTCCACTCAGTCATTTCTACTGCATCTCACACAGACTTGAATAATTGTCTACGATCCTTTGAGGGTCTTGTTAAACATGTTTGTTTTTGCTTTTGACAGCTGTTTATCAATGACAGTTGGAGGCAGGGGATTCCAAAACCAGCTATCTTGGGAATGGACAGCCGTATTTACATTATACTGCCTGTATATGAGGCTGCACATATGTGACTTTAGACACACAATGGCTTTGAAATAAAACAACCAGTATGTGATTGAAGTGTATGCTTTTAGCTTTACGTAGAGGATAAATACTTTGGATCCTGCGACAGGGCCTCAGACTAGATCTACAACTAAGTCTGTGAGCATGAACTGATGAGAGGCGTAAATTGAAAGCGGCGGATAAAGGGGAAAAGGTTTTCCAAGACAATCATAACAGTCCAGTTGCGATCGATTAAATGCTCTGAGAATGGAAAAACATGAATAACAAAGACTGTATTTCATAAATGGCAAATGCCAAGTTTCAATAGCGTCGAGGTCAGGTGAGGAAAAAACATCAAATATAAATAAATAATGACCACAAACATTTTCCTGCATTTAAAAAAAAAATACGGTTTAGACTTTTTGCTCTACCAGAATCTGCAGAAAGTGTCGTCCTTCAACCTGAAAATATCCCAACTTCCTCATCTTTAATAACGCCAGCCCATACTTTCTGATTGGAAATGGTGGCCCGCACTGATCCAGCCAAGGGATTGTCCATCTGGACCGTCAAGAGTCACTCTCATCAGTCCATAAAATCTTTGAAAAATCTCTTGGGGCAGTCTTGACATCACAACTGTGTCGTGTTCCTTACCAAGACCACTTCTTTGAGCACTGAACACTGTACTTCTGTTTATTGTCTGATGACCTCACGCACCCCAAACAACAACACAAACGCATCTTCTGGGTCACATACTATACATTCGAAATACTTTTGTTGCTATGCATCGTCTACTTGCGGCCGCATTTGTTGGTCTGGTAGTCCAGTTGGCATTCACACACTTACCTCACTCAGGCCCAGAACCCGCTGACACACAGGCCAAGACCCATCTCTCAGGTGATCTCAATCCCTCTGTTTGGTTTGGCCTGTTAGGTCCCAGACTGCGTTCAGACTTGTCCAAATCAACTGTACAAGCATAGTAAACAGGCTAGAGCATGGGGTTCTGAAGCTTTTTGACCCTTCAGGCAAAACTTTCACCCGACAGGGTACCACTCACAAATTAACACATAATTAGTAATCTTACTATTGATTTTAATTGTATTCAATAATTATTTCTAACCTTGTCAAATTATGTAAAAAAACATCAGTTAATCACAAATATTTGTATTTTTTTAACACATAAACCTTGAGCTTAGGTCAGGCTGATTAGAAAAAGTCCCGTACTTTCTGGACTATAGAGCACACTGGAATATAGACCGCACCCACTACATTTTGGAAGAACAAATTATTTTACATATATAACCTGTGATGAGGTGGTGACTTGTCCAGGGTGTACGCTGCCTTCCTCCCGAATGCTGCTGAGATAGGCTCCAGCACCCCCCGCGACCCTGAACGGGACACGCGGTAGAACATGGATGGAAAATGGAACCTAAACCGGCAAGCGGCAGAAACTGTGAAATTAGTTATTTACAAATACATATTTTGTAAATCTTCTATTACATACCTTAACTGTTTTCAAACAGTGTCTGTAACAGGGCAGTAAAGCGGCTGATCAAGCACAAAAGACGTCATCGTAGCTTTGGAAGCTGAATCTCCCATCAGCTAAACAGACCCCAATGGTGACGTATTGGTGAATTTACTGAGAAATTTGTGAAACTGAAACAATACAAAATGAAAACAACTGTTAGTTAATAATACTAACACAGACACTTGTAGACGAGTTAGCACATGAGCCAATGCTAACTACGATTAGCGTTAGCATGGACAAATACGCATGGAAACACATATGGGACGGTTCAGTAAGTTTGAATTGTGTTAATAAAATTGTAAAACTTACAAACGTTGATTTCTGGCAGAAACACTATTGATCGTTTTTACTTTAGGTTTGAGGGCAAAACAGGAAGTATAATTTCAACGAGCAGCACCTGCAGTACACAAACTCATCCAAAAGATAGCGCCATAGCACAAATAATAACACAACATTTCAGTCCTCTGTTTGGGTTTAATGAAAACTATTGACCACAAAACATTGTGGCAATTAGAGGAAAGAAAATCCTTCCAATCCAATTGTTTTTTAAGAGCCGGTCACAGCCTAAGGCCCCGTTTACACTAAGGTTATCCAGGGTAAATCCCACCTGAACATATACTTGTCCACACACACACAATGGCCGTTTAAGACCCCCTCCGTCAGCCGGTGCAACGCGACCTAGTATGCATGCCCGGAAAATGCGCACGTCATAGTCACCTCCAGTGTTGCTTTGTGTGCAAGTTCTTAAATGTAACTTATCTGAACAATATCCAATGTTGTGGTATTTCAATTAACTGGAATCTAGTGTGCTGTGGGGCCCTATTGTAGTGAATCACACCTAAGCCATCATAAATTAATCAAATCTTTATTGGACACAAAAGTACACAATGTGACAAAGAACACTGGACAACAATCAATCTAGGGATCTAGATATCTGGTCAGGACACTCACTCTTTTGCCTTCACCTTCATTGTCCATTCGTTTTTGGTGACTTTATATACTCTGGACCTAGACGTTGAGTCTGCGACATACATGGCGGACAATAACTGATACAGTCTGCTTTGCCAGTCCAAAAGCATTGGCCATTTTCCGTAGTTAGTCTTCCCTCGTCGACCAGGTAATACAAAGCACACACTGCCTTTTTTATCACATCCACGGGAGCCCGCATTCTCGTTGACTCTCCTTCGACAAATGGACAAAGGTTTTTGGTAAGTAGAATCACAGCTGACCTCGACATTCGAAAGTTCTCTTGCAGCCTGAGAAGTGTTGTATCCAAAATAGCTGCAATAACTTTCTCTAAAGGTATTCATGTGTGATTTCCACAAGCGTCTGTACATGTAGAAGAATGAGAAACACGAGAAATGAGAAACATCTTTCCAGTGGTTACCTCCGAGTTACGAAACCGCTTTATTATGAACCTGGCTGTGGCGCGTTCTTTCTGGTGTCACTTCCTCTCTGAACTCAGTTTGTAAACGATCAATGAGTCCATACAAAGCTAAGTGCCGGAGATTCAAGAAATACATGGCGCACTTACCCGTGTAAACATTTATCCGAGGAGGGGAACCTGAAACGCTGGTTTAGTGTGGCTGAAACGGGGCTTAGGCTAAATAATTATTTGTTTTAAGGGGTTATCCGGCTTAGTGTAGACATGGCCTAACACTGGGCGAGAGTCACTCATCAGCCCATAAAACATTTGGAAACATTTGTCTTCAGTTGTGTTTTGAGCCATCTTGAAATTTCCACTGTGTTCCTTGCCAAAACCATTTCTATGAGCACTGAACACCTTAAACGCGGTAGGTTGCAGTAATTCCAAGATGGTAAATGGCGTCTGTGTGTGAAAACTCTTAAATTACAGAGGAGAGTTCTTGATTGCTTTGGTGTATAAAGGCATAATCATAAACAACAGTCGTTGTTCAAACACCGGCCTGTAAACAAGAATGAACCACTGCTATAGCAGGACCCATTCTATGTTTCTTGAAAAGATTTTGGAAATAATTCAAGTAAGCAAGATGAAATACTGATTGCCTCCGGCCACATTAAGACCTGCCACTTTGGCCTGATATCAAATAGTGTATTTCGTATTTCTTCTACTCAAAAAAGCACCACCTTTGCACCCTCTCAATCAACCGGTATAATTACCACATCAAAAAAGCTATCAAAAAAAGCAGATAAAGTAGGAATTCAAGGAAAAAGCAACGAGGGAAAGGAGGGGTTGAGTGAACTAAACAACAAAAATAAGGGAGAAACATATCATCACGCCCAGCATAGAGTATGTGAGATGTGTGACGTTTCAGAAGGCAGGGGGAGCAAAGCCTTGAGGGCATACAATCAATATTACATTTTCCATTGCCACCTTCATAGCTATTGTAAATGGCTTGTGTCAAAAATAATAACAGGTTGTATCAGGAACCTTGGGTTTGCAATTTTGCTCCGAGTGTTTGGAGGCCCCCGTTTGCGGTCTCCCTCCCTTTGCTCCAGCACCACTGGGTGTTAATGATGCTGTGGTGGCAGACACTTCACACACCACGGCTGGCTTTTTCCCCCCTTTGAGCCAACTCTGCCCACTTCATCTCTTTAGTCCTGACAGTACTGAGATCTGTTGGGTAAAGGATGCTTTTAAGAATACACTGCTGTTTGTTAACACAATCATCATTAATGGGTTCGTCAGGACACATGTGTGAGCGGCTCTATTCAAAAAACTACTGCAAAACCAAAGTCATACAATTCAAAAATGTAAACAAATATCACGGGGTAAATATGTGCATTGACTTTATCAATCAATCAATCAATCAATCAATCAATCAAAGTTTACTTATATAGCCCTAAATCACGAGAGTCTCAAAGGGCTGCACAAGCCACAACGACATCCTCAACTCAGATCCCACATCAGGGCAAGAAAAAACTCAACCCAATGGAATGACAATGAAAAACCTTGGAGGGCACCGCAGATGTGGGGACCTCTCCCTGGGCGACAGGTGTAATGGACGTTGAGTGGATCTAGCATAATATTGTGAGAGTCCAGTCCATAGTGGATCTAGTTAATAGTGTTAGAGTCCAGTCCATAGTAGGGCCAGCAGGAGATCATCTTGAGTGGAGACAGGTCAGCAGCACAGATACGTCCCCAACTGATGCACAGATGAGTGGTCCACCCAGGATCCCAACTTTGGACAGCTAGCGCACATCTTTAGTGGTTGATTGGCCATTTTGTCCCCAAAAACTTAATGAGTAATTTAGGGCTGTCAAACGATTACAAAATATAATCGCGACTAATTGCAGTTTGTTCATAGTTAACTCACAATTATTCACAATTGATTGCAGATAGACAGAATTTTTAATCATTAATAAGTGTACCCTAGAATGATATTTTTCATGTTTTTATAACCATGACTGGAGAATTACTTTGCTTTGATGAAATGTTTGTTAGGGCTCAAACACCTGCCGCCTCTCACTCTGCTGTGCGCTCCACTGAGCGTGCCTCGGGACACGCCCATGGGCGTTCCTCTCCTCGCAGCTGCGCTCTGTCAGGCTTGTCCCTGACAGTTTGGTCAAGTTTTAGTTTTTCCTCTGTCATTTCCTGTCAACGCTCTTATTTTGGTTATTTCCTCATTGTCTCCCTGAGTGCTGCTTCCCCTCAGCTGCGGCTGATTGGCACCTGGCCACACCTGGTGTCAATCAGCCAGCTGCTATTTAAATCTGCCTTCCCCTACAGTCAGTGCTGGATTATTGTCATCACTACCTGTCGTTAGAGCTACTACCTGTCGTGTCTACTACTTGTCGTTGTTTGCGGTAAGCTGTTCCTGTTTGATAGTTCCTTATAGCTAATTGCAGTTTGCTGTCTCCTAGCTCTCTTGTTTCGTGCTTTCTTGTTAGCCATTAGCTGTTTCCAGTTTTTCTGTTTGCTGGTTCCTGTTTTCAGTTTTGGCTATTCCTAGTTCCTGGTTTGTGTTTTTTCCTTTATTTGATGGACATTAAATCATGTTTTCTCGCTCAATGCCTGCCGTCATCTCTGCATCTTGGGGTTCGTCACCAACACACCGTGACACGCTCACTCAACAATCAACACACCTGGCGCTGATGAGCGCTCCCATGCCTTCTTAAGCCAGCGTGTCCTGCGTTCCAGTGCCAGAACATAGCTACTTGTACCAGTACAGTAAGCCTTACACGTCTCTAGCTTCCTTGCTCTTTGTGTTTCCCCTACTTTGTGCTCATTGTGTCTTGTCCTGTGTCGTCATCCAAGCAGCCCCTCGTCATTCCCTGGTTTCTAGCTGTGTGTCTCGTCTTCCCGGATCCCCTCTGGACTTCCTGCTGCCTTCCCGGATCTCGACTTCACGTCTACCCCCCGGACAACGACGCCTCGCTGTCCCCGGACCTCCGAGCCTGCTTTGCCCTTTCTGGACTTCCGCATCAATCTCAACACGTACCTTCAACACCACCCGGTAACACTCTACATATAATCGCTTCACATAGTCACACCCTATATATTTGGATTAATCACATATGTCATACTTGTATATCAATAAACACGCTGCAAGCTAAACGACGACCCTGCTTCCGTGCCGTCTCCTTCTCCGCTGTACCGTTTCAATGTTTTTTAAAACATTATACCTTTTTAAAACCGCTCAACCCAAAATGGACATATACAATAAAAAAAATGTGTTGGTGTCTTGCCAGATTTTGTAAGATTACAGAATGTGTATTTTTACTGCAGCAACACTTGCATTCAGAGGAAGAGCTACACCATGTTTAGATACAAGTTTCACACATTAATAACACACAATGTGGATTGTTATGATCATGCTTTGATTGTCAAAAATGTTTGGTAATGTAATCTGTGATATTTCTACCTGAATAAATGCTTCTGATATTCTGTACATTACATCTTGTACAAGTAATCGGGGTTCATATCTTTGCATGACAATGTCTTAACCTTCTCTGTTTATTATTAAAATGTAATATTTAGCCTGCTAAACATTCTATAACAGCGGACTATCAGAACGGGTTATAAAATAATATACACTTTATTTCAATCTGCCATAAAACATTTATTTAGGTAGAAATATCAAAGATTACATTACAAACATATATGACAAAGCATGATCGTGAGATAAAACTATTTTTTTGTTAGACCAATGTGACGGGTAGCGTTATTATTGTGACGCCGGAAACGTGTGATTGGCATAAGAAGGGGTGCTTTGACACATACTTGCCAACCCTCCCGGATTTTCCGGGAGACTCCCGAAATTCAGCGCCTCTCTCGAAAACCTCCCGGGACAAATTTTCTCCCGAAAACCTCCCGGGACAAATTTTCTCCCGAAAATCTCCCAAAATTCAGGCACACAATATAAACAGCGTACCTGCCCAATGACGTTATAACTGTAGAATGATCGAGGGCGAGTTCTTGGTTTCTTATGTGGGTTTATTGTTAGGCAGTTTCATTAACGTCCTCCCAGCGCGGTAACACACAACAATAGCAGTCACGTTTTTGTCTACCGTAAAGCAGTTTGTCTGCCGTAAACAGCAATGTTGTGACACTCTTAAACAGGACAATACTGCCATCTAGTGCATTTGATGAAAGCACTTTTTGCGTGCCACACAGCAATGCATCATCAGAGAGGGCGTTCAGCATGGTTAGAAAAATAGTGACAAATAGAACAAGGACGGACAATTCAACCCTTAACTCAACAATGAGTAAATGAGTGTTATGTGTGTGTACATGTGTAAATAAATGAACACTGAAATTCAAGTATTTATTTTATTTATATATATATATATATATATATATATATATATACATACAGGTAAAAGCCAGTAAATTAGAATATTTAGAAAAACTTGATTTATTTCAGTAATTACATTCAAAAGGTGTAACTTGTACATTATATTTATTCATTGCACACAGACTGATGCATTCAAATGTTTATTTCATTTAATTTTGATGATTTGAAGTGGCAACAAATGAAAATCCAAAATTTCGTGTGTCACAAAATTAGAATATTACTTAAGGCTAATACAAAAAAGGGATTTTTAGAAATGTTGGCCAACTGAAAAGTATGAAAATGAAAAATATGAGCATGTACAATACTCAATACTTGGTTGGAGCTCCTTTTGCCTCAATTACTGCGTTAATGCGGCGTGGCATGGAGTCGATGAGTTTCTGGCACTGCTCAGGTGTTATGAGAGCCCAGGTTGCTCTGATAGTGGCCTTCAACTCTTCTGCGTTTTTGGGTCTGGCATTCTGCATCTTCCTTTTCACAATACCCCACAGATTTTCTATGGGGCTAAGGTCAGGGGAGTTGGCGGGCCAATTTAGAACAGAAATACCATGGTCCGTAAACCAGGCACGGGTAGATTTTGCGCTGTGTGCAGGCGCCAAGTCCTGTTGGAACTTGAAATCTCCATCTCCATAGAGCAGGTCAGCAGCAGGAAGCATGAAGTGCTCTAAAACTTGCTGGTAGACGGCTGCGTTGACCCTGGATCTCAGGAAACAGAGTGGGCCGACACCAGCAGATGACATGGCACCCCAAACCATCACCCAACCATGCAAATTTTGCATTTCCTTTGGAAATCGAGGTCCCAGAGTCTGGAGGAAGACAGGAGAGGCACAGGATCCACGTTGCCTGAAGTCTAGTGTAAAGTTTCCACCATCAGTGATGGTTTGGGGTGCCATGTCATCTGCTGGTGTCGTTCCACTCTGTTTCCTGAGATCCAGGGTCAACGCAGCCGTCTACCAGCAAGTTTTAGAGCACTTCATGCTTCCTGCTGCTGACCTGCTCTATGGAGATGGAGATTTCAAGTTCCAACAGGACTTGGCGCCTGCACACAGCGCAAAATCTACCCGTGCCTGGTTTACGGACCATGGTATTTCTGTTCTAAATTGGCCCGCCAACTCCCCTGACCTTAGCCCCATAGAAAATCTGTGGGGTATTGTGAAAAGGAAGATGCAGAATGCCAGACCCAAAAACGCAGAAGAGTTGAAGGCCACTATCAGAGCAACCTGGGCTCTCATAACACCTGAGCAGTGCCAGAAACTCATCAACTCCATGCCACGCCGCATTAACGCAGTAATTGAGGCAAAAGGAGCTCCAACCAAGTATTGAGTATTGTACATGCTCATATTTTTCATTTTCATACTTTTCAGTTGGCCAACATTTCTAAAAATCCCTTTTTTGTATTAGCCTTAAGTAATATTCTAATTTTGTGACACACGGAATTTTGGATTTTCATTTGTTGCCACTTCAAATCATCAAAATTAAATGAAATAAACATTTGAATGCATCAGTCTGTGTGTAATGAATAAATATAATGTACAAGTTACACCTTTTGAATGCAATTACTGAAATAAATCAAGTTTTTCAAAATATTCTAATTTACTGGCTTTTACCTGTGTGTATATATATATATATATATATATATATATATATATATGAAATACTTGACTTAGTATTTCTTATATATATATATATATATATATATATATATATATATATATGAATACTTGACTTGGTGAATCCTAGCTGTAAATATACTCCTCCCCTCTTAACCACGCCCCTCCCCCAACCACGACCCCTCCCCGGCCCCCACCCCCCACCTCCCGAAATTGAAGGTCTCAAGGTTGGCAAGTATGCTTTGACATGTTTTGATGACGTGCAAGTCACGGATAAAAAAAAACATTCAGGCTTACTGCTAACGTCTTTCTTTTCTGTTGAGCTTTTATTCCCTATTACTAAAGCACTTAATGTAACAATCTACATTTAATGTCTTTAATGCACTCAACCGTAATCCAAACACAAAAAGTAATTGCAGTTGCTGCGATGATGTCGCCGATCAAAGATAAAATGGTCACGTCTTGTCGGGAGAATGCCTTGCCATGGCTTTGGACATGCGATTTCCATTTTACCCCCCCTTTTTTTGTGCATTTCTGCTTGCTATTTTCGAGCTTTGGCACAACAGTAACTGAACGCCACTACATTTCCCACGCTACGGAATGGACTGAGGGTCAAAAAGTAGTCAAGAACAATGCGCGTTTATCGCGGGTTAAAAAAATGAATGCCGTTAAGGGAACATATAGTTAATGCGTTATTATCCCGTTAACTTTGACAGCCCTAAAATAAATACTTGGCGGTCACTTTTTAAGCGGCCTGGTTTGCTTTCACACTCATATTTTTGTCAGGGGGCCAAATAATTATTTTGGTTAAGCATATACATAAAGTCGATGTGAAATATAAGTTTTACATTGTCTTACGACGTCACACACTCTTAGGACTTTTGTGCACATGGTAGATACTTTGGTATGTTGCTGTTCATCGATTACTTACGGTCACATTTGTTGTGACATTGTATCCTGTGTTTTGATCCTTTAGTGCAGTCTTACTTAAGACTAGAGTCTGCTGGCACACGGACCAAGACCCATCTACCAGGGGATTTCAATCTTTCTGTTTGGTCGGGTCCTTTTCGTCGTGGACTGCCTTCACAATTGTACAAATGAACCACGCAAGCATAGCAAACAGCCTCAAGCCCGTTTTAACCAGACCAAAAAGTATCAAGGCACCCATGTTTGTAATTCTCCAAGAGCCAGGAACGAAATGGACTTACACTTGTGTAGCGCTTTTCTACCTTCAAGGTACTCAAAGCAACACTGTTAACTTATTCGACATGTGCCACAGTAAGGAAAGGTATGAATCGCTAACTCCGATTGGACCATCAGGTCTATCGGCCTGGTCATGGATCACATGATCACATGTGAGTTCTCACATCCCTTTGTATAGGGGTGCTGGGGCGTTTACCATTTGGACGTGTGCATTCAAGAGTGTTAGGATAGGGTTTGCCAGCGGAAGTTTGGGTGCGTTTTTTTCCACCTCATTCCAGAGTTTCGACCGTGGGCCTAACATCCTTAGCTCATGTGAGTACCGTATTTGTCGGACTATAAGGCGCACTTAAAATCCTTTAATTTTCTCAAAAATCGACGGTGCGCCTTGTAAGCCGGTGCACCATGTGTATGTATTTATTCTGGTTGGGCTAACTGACCTCAAACCAATGTTTTATGGTACATGGTGTAATGATAAGTGTGACCAGTAGATGGCAATCACACATAAGCGATACGTGTGGATCGCAGGCTGAGGCCTGTTTAATAATTGACGCTAGCAAGTACCGGTAAGCAAGCAAGACCAAAGCTTTGATGTTTCATTGAGAGTATTAAACATTACAGACGGCGCTCAAAAGTCTGTCAAAATGTTTGAATTCGAATTTGGTAAGCTACGAAGTTGCACCGCTTAATGGATTGTCAGAGCATTACGGCTACCATAGTCAGACGTACTGTGCTTCAACGTACGGGTATTCTTGTCTATTGTGAGCGAACTGTGGTGCTGAATTTCCCCCAGGGATCAATAAAGTACTTTCTATTCTATTCTATTATTATGGTGACCCCAAAATGGTACCTATTAGGAGGCATATCATCTGGCGTTTTGTTTCGTCGTATTATGCAAAATACATTTTTCTTACTTATAGGTACCTGCTGATGTATATTTGGGATCTGCATAAGTCCCGAATATTTGCGTGTGTCCGCCTTTGCAGTCCGGGCCGTTGTCAATAAGCTCCTTCTTTTTCTCTATCCTCTTGTTGTGGGGCAGAATGTCTCGCACATGCACATGCATCCTCCTCTGTTGTCATTTCTAATACCAAAGCAGTGAAAGGTTAGAACTTGACGGGAGAAGACGCTGTTGAAGTGGCGCTACGTAAACAAAACGGTGCATCCTGAAGAGACGGTCAGAAAGCAAAACAAAACTTATGCAAAATGTTCACCAAAGAACCACCGTTACATGTTGTGTAGATCACAAGGAAGTGTTTAAATGTAAAAAAATATATATATATAATATGACCCCTTTATTGCGGTGTGCCTTGTGTATGAAAATAGGTCCGAATAGATCATCGAGAGTGCGCCTTATAATCTGCTGTGCCTTATGGTGCAAACAATACGGTACATTAAACACAGTTGCTGAGATAGGTAGAAAGGATAGGATTATATCAGCTCTTATTTTTCTGACTACTTACATGTTGAGTTAAAAGTTAAAGTACCAATGATAGTCACTCACACACACACACTAGGTGTGGTGAAATGTGTCCTCTGCATTCGACCCATCCCCTTGTTCACCTCCTGGGAGGTGAGGGGAGCAGTGAGCAGCAGAAGTGGCCACGCCCGGGAATAGTTTTTGGTGATTCAACCCGCAATTCCAACCCTTGATGCTGAGTGCCAAGCAGTGAGGTAATGGGTCCCATTTTTATAGTCTTTGGTATGACTCACAACCTACCGATCTCAGAGTGGACACTCTAACCACAAAGGCCACTGAGATCATCGAGAGTGCGCCTTATAATCTGGTGTGCCTTATGGTGCAAATAATACGGTACATTAAACACCGTATTTTTGATAGGTAGAAAGGATTCCTACCTTTAAAAGCCTTCTCAAAACACACCTCTTCAGATCTGCTTTCAACCAGTGATTAGTGTTCTGTGTCTTGTAATGTCCCGTCTTGTAAATGTCCATAATTATTATGTATTTTACAATGTACTGTTTTTATATTTCCTGTATTTTATATTATTACTTTGAACTGTTTTATATTTTATTTTTTTATCCTGTAAAGCGTCTTTGAGTACTCTGAAAAGCGCTACACCAAATAAAATGTATTATTATTATTATTATTATATAAACTCTTATTTTTCTTACTACTTACATGTTGAGTTGTGTACTGTGATCCAGTGTTACCTTAGTTGCATGTTCGAAATAAACCCTAACCTACTGATGGCGGAGCATCAGGAGCAACTCAGTCTTGCTCGAGGATACCTCGACATGACGGACTGAGAATCGAACTAGCAACCTTAAGGTTAGGGACCTTCATTATCGTAAAAATTTGGCCTTGGGGGAGGTTACACTAAATCTGTAAACAAGCCGGACAGACATCACTTGCATTTCAGACCAACTAGCTAGCTAAGTAGCAATGTTTTAGAGTTTGAATTTATTTTTTGGCAGCAAAACAACAAGGGTGTAAAGTGCACAGGGATCATCTATAGTGCTAGCCAAGTTTTATTTGTCAAACAGGCGGGGGGTCGTTTGGTTCATAAT
Source organism: Nerophis lumbriciformis (assembly GCF_033978685.3). Lineage (NCBI taxonomy): Eukaryota > Metazoa > Chordata > Actinopteri > Syngnathiformes > Syngnathidae > Nerophis > Nerophis lumbriciformis. The sequence goes on along the minus strand of NC_084555.2, from coordinate 14,328,054 downwards.
TGCATCTGACTTTCTGCTGTTTGCAAGAGGCTGACGCTAATTATTGCTACTATCATCGGTGATATTTGTTTGAAAACCTTTTTCTATCCATTGGTTGGCTGAAGCTCATTGAAAATAAGACACCACTGGTGATGTGAACTTTTCTTTTTCTACTAACCACAATCCCAGCTTACATCATCACAAACGTCCCATGGGACAAGACGGTGTTCGTCCCCGGCTATGTGACGAATTAGATTTAGCAGATAGGGCTATAGAGGTGTGCAAAAACCAAAAGTAATACGGCATGACAGGATGATGTTGCAGCCCATCATCACATCAACAGAATAGCTTTTTTTGTACGTGTGGTCCTTTTCCTTCCAGGCTATGGCAGGGAGCCTCTCTTCAACTTATCTGATGGGCAATCTGCAGGAAGTCACACTGAATCCCAGCTAATCTTGTCTAATTGTGCATTTGTGTGTGTGTGTGTGTGTGTGTGTGTGTGTGTGTGTGTGTGTATGTCTCTTTGCACAGGTATGGGGGTGGGTGGTGGTTTTGGGAGGGTGTCAAATGCTGCAGAATGCAAGCAAAGCATGTCAGGGTAAGGCCCTGTTTACACTAAGTAAAATCCCACCTAACCTTATATGTGTCCACACACAACAATGCCACAGTTTAAGACACAACGCGACCTAGTACGCATGCGCGAAAAATGCACACGTCATAGTCACCTCCAGTGTTGCTTTCTGTGCAAGTTCTTAAATTTCACTTATCTGAACAATATGCAGTGTTGTGGTATTTCAATTAACTGGAATCCAGTGTGCTGTGGGGCCCTATTGCGGGGGGCTGTATAGCTCGGTTGGTAGAGCGGCCGTGCCAGCAACTTGAAGGTTGCAGGTTCGATCCCCGCTTCCGCCATCTTAGTCACTGCCGTTGTGTCCTTGGGCAAGACACTTTACCTACCTGCTCTCAGTGCCACCCACACTGGTTTAAATGTAACTTAGATATTGGGTTTCACTATGTAAAGCGCTTTGAGTCACTAGAGAAAAGCCCTTTTTAAAATATCATTGATTGATTGATTGATATTGTAGTGAATCATACCTGAGCCATCATAAATTAATCAAATCTTGACTAGAAACACTAAAAATGTGATAAAGAACATTTTACATCAATCAATCTAGGGATCTAAATATCTGGTCAGGACACTCATCACCATTTTGCCTTCACCTTCATTGTCCATTCGTTTTTGGTGACTTTATGTGCTCTGGACCTAGACGTTAGTCAGCGACATACATGGCGGACAATAACTGATACAGTCTGCTTTGCCAGTCCAAAAGCATTCGCCGTTTTCCGTAGTTTTCCCTCAACGGCCAGGTAATACAGAGCACACGCTACCTTTTTTATCACATCCACAGGAGCCCGCATTCTCGTTGTCTCTCTTTCGACAAATGGACAAAGTTTTTCGCTAAGTAGAATCACAGCTGACCTGGACATTGGACAGTTCTCTTGCCGTCTGAGAAGTGTTGTATCCCAAATAGCTGCAATTGCTTTCTCTTAAGGTATTCATGTGTGATTTCCACAAGCGTCTGTATATGTAGAAGAAGGAGAAATGTCTGGATGACTCGCCTCCATATTTCCAGTGGTTAGCTCCGAGATACGAAACCGCTTTATTATGAAACTGGCTGTGGTGCGTTCTTCCTAGCGTCACTTTAGGTGTGGGCCGCGGTCTTTCTGGCGTCACTTCCTCTCCGAACTCAGTTTGTAAACGATCAATGAGTCCATACAAAGCTAAGAGCCGGAGATTCAAGAAATACACAGCACACTTTGTCTGAGGAAGGGAACCTTAAATGGGAACATTATCAACAGACCTATGTAAGCATCAATATATACCTTGATGTTGCAGAAAAAGACCATATATTTTTTTTTAACCGATTTCCAAACTCTAAATGGGGGAATTTTGGTGAATTAAACGCCTTTCTATTATTCGCTCTCGGAGCAATCGGGAAGCAATGCACCATTTTCTCAAACACATTACAAACACCGAGTCAAATCAACTCTGTTATTTTCCGTTTTTTCGACTGTTTTCCGTACCTTGGAGACATCATGCCTCGCCGGTGTGTTGTCGGAGGGTGTAACAACACGAACAGGGACGGATTCAAGTTGCACTAGTGGCTCAAAGATGCAAAAGTGGCAAGAAATTGGACGTTTGTTCCGCACACTTTACCGACGAAAGCTATGCTACGACAGAGATGGCAAGAATGTGTGGATATCCTGCGACACTCAAAGCAGATGCATTTCCAACGATAAAGTCAAAGAAATCTGCCGCCAGACCCCCAGGAAAAGAGAGCGGATGAGGGTATGTCTACAGAATATATTAATTGATGAAAACTGGGCTGTCTGCACTCTCAAAGTGCATGTTGTTGCCAAATGTATTTCATATGCTGTAAACCTAGTTCATAGTTGTTAGTTTCCTTTAATGCCAAACAAACACATACCAATCGTTGGTTTGAAGGCGATCGCCAAATTCGTCCTCGCTTTCTCCCGTGTCGCTGGCTGTCGTGTCGTTTTCGTCGGTTTCGCTTGCATACGGTTCAAACCGATATGGCTCAATAGCTTCAGTTTCTTCTTCAATTTCGTTTTCGCTACCTGCCTCCACATTACAACCATCCGTTTCAATACATGCGTAATCTGTTGAATCGCTTAAGCCGCTGAAATCCGAGTCTGAATCCGAGCTAATGTCGCTATACCTTGCTGTTCTTTCCTCCATGTTTGTTTGTATTGGCATCACTGTGTGACGTCACAGGAAAATGGACGGGTGTATATAACGATGGTTAAAATCAGCCACTTTGAAGCTTTTTTTAGGGATATTGCGTGATGGGTAAAATTTTGAAAAAAACTTCGAAAAATTAAATAAGCCACTGGGAACTGATTTTTAATGGTTTTAACCCTTCTGAAATTGTGATAATGTTCCCCTTTAAACGCTGGTTTGGTGTGGCTGAAACGGGGCTGAGGCTAAATAATTATTCGTTTAAGGGGTTAAGCGTCTTAGTGTAGACATGACCTAAGAGTGGCGGGCAAGACTGACAGACACGACGCTGTAGAAAAAAAGCAATGGAAGCACCCAGGGCATAGGTGACATTTAATCCATCCATCACATATGCGCCAAAGGCAGATGTCAAGGTTGGTCAAACCCTGCGTACGTTTGTGGGCTAAATGCAAATGTTTGTTAGTGATATGAAAGTGATTTTTAGCACTAAGGCATTTGAAAGAAATCTAAATCCATATTTTCATTGACAAGAGCCACTTGTCATTGGTTTGAGGCCACAAATTGTCCTGTCCAATAAAAGGATGTGCAGCATGTAGTTGTGCGCAATGAGAGATAGCTCCAACGGGTGTCTTTAAGAGGTGATAAAAAGGTCTATGACCTTCCCGAAATGAAAGCCCCCCCACTCCCACCCACTGATTTGTGAGCCACAGCCATGGAAAGTGTTGTTTGAGGCAAAGCGAGTGGGTGGTCCGTCACTGGATTCATGCACCTCTCTCTGTGCAAACAACCCAAATTTACATCTTGTTAATGGCCGCAGAGTCCACTGGTCGTTGTAAATCAGGAGAGAGGTTCTAACCTCTAGGAGCCAGCAGGGTTAATGCTAAGGGCAACGGCCACCGCGGTTTTGGCCCAGGACGGTGCAAACGGACGTCCTTGACAACAGCACGCTTCAGACGGTTGGAGGGCACGTTTACAGTTTGTAGTCAATGCGGAAATTAGGTCTGCATACTAAAACATGCATTGGATTAAAACAAGGGCTGTCAAAATGAACACGTTAATGCGGCTTAATCCATCATCGTTAATAATATGATTAAAACATGTTAACACAATTCACTCGGATACGGCATAAAATGACTCAGTCTAGTTTAAGCAGTGTTACCATGGGAAGTTGATCTGGCAGTGACATGCTGCAAGACCAAAACAAGTAAAAATGGTAGGTGCTAAACAACTTGCTGGCTTTTTTATGGGAAATCTGAGCACAAAAAAACACAAAGAGTTGGTTCTTTATTCGAATCCCTGGGAACGAATCCCGTCCCGACAAGAAATGCCCCGTGGGACATCACAAGAAATGACGTCACGTAACTCAGTCATTAGGCGCAGATAGGGAAAGCAGGAAAAAAATGGACCGGAAAAAGCGCTCCAAGGCATGGCCTCATTTCACCCAAAAAAAACGAGGAAGCGGTAATATGCAATTATTGCCAGGCTTTGACTAAATCTTAAAATAGCACATTAATAACATGAAAGTAGTGTTGTCCCGATACCAATCATTTGGTACCTGTACCAAAATCGTTTCGATACTTTTCTAAATACAATGGACCACAAAAAATGGCATTATTGGCTTTATTTTAACAAAAAATATTACGTTACATTAAACATATGTTTCTTATTGCAAGTTTGTCCTTAAATAAAATAGTGAACATACAAGACAACTTGTCTTTTGGTAGTAAGTAAGCAAACAATGGCTCCTAATTTAGCTGCTGATGCATGCAGTAACATATTGTGTCATTTCTCATTCTATTATTTTGTCAACATTATTAAGGACAAGTGGTAGAAAATGAATTATTAATCTACTTGTTCATTTACAGTTAATATCTGCTTACTTTCTCTTTTAACATGTTCTATCTACACCTCTGTTCAAATGTAATAATCACTTATTCTTCTGTTGTTTGATACTTTACATTAGTTTTGGATGATGCCACAAATTTGGGTGTCAATCCGATACCAAGTAGTGTCAGGATCATACATTGGTCAAAGTCCTCATGCGTCCAGGGACATATTTCCTGAGTTTAAAAACATAATACGAATTAAAAAAAAATAAAAGAAGATGTTGTGATGCCTAAAAATATTGATGTAATCATTGTAGTATCGACTAGATACGCTCAAGTACTTGGTATCATTACAATGGATGTTAGGTGTGGATCCACCAATGGCGTTTGTTTACATTTTGACGCCGGTGAGCTACGGTGTGTAGTGAAGCATGTTTAGCTATTCCTCGTCCTGCAGGAATGATACTTGTAAGAAACATACTTTATTTGTCGCCATGGAGACCAGGATTAGTGATGTAGAAGTAGCTAAAACACTGCCGATTGGGACTGGATTTCAGTCGCTAGCTAACTAGCCATGTCTTAAAGCACCTCTTCCGGAGAGCGTTTCAGTGTTATAACTTTACCTTTATCGTTAGTTTTTAAGCCAAAATGCTTCCGTTCTCCCTTTTCTGTCTACACACTGTGTCTGTTTGTAAGTACTCCGTGATTGTGCACTGCCGTGACGACGACGGTGGGCCGGGGGGGAATGGGTGGGGTGGCGGACCGTTACTTTTCAGAGGCGGTATAGTACCGAAAATTATTCATTTGCCCCCCTGCACCCTCCACCACCACCACAAGTTGTCTTGTATGTTCATATGTTCACCATTTTATTTAAGGACTAACTTGCAATAAGAAACATATGTTTAATGTACCCTAAGATTTTTTGTTAAAATGAAGCCAATAATGCAATTTTTTGTGGTCACCTTTATTTAGAAAAGTACCGAAAAGTATCAAAAATGATATACTAAAATAATCAATAATAATCCAAATGTTAAGCAAAAATGCTATCATTTGACAGCACTAATTAAATCTAGGGCTGTCAAAAATTACACATGTAATCATGTAGATGTATGCAGATTTATCACACAATTTATTTTGACCGCGGCAGGTTACCTGAAAAGCGGCACAGTTTGCTACATTGTCAGTGATCAGGTCAATACATACATACATACGTACGCCGGTGCAAAGATAATGACCCCAACGCTAAAAGACACCCTGACTGGAGTTTGGATAAAACTGTTATCAAGTCCTAAGCAAATAAATGACATGCATTCAAGTAACACATTTGCATTTGTATCTTTTAAAAGGTATTTTAAAATATGCAAGAAAGTATTAAACCTAAGATTAATCACGATTAATCCATTTTTTTCAAGTCTAATTAATCTGAGTAAAAAAAAGTTGACACCACTAATTAAAACATATGCATTACCGTATTTTTTGGAGTATAAGTCGCACCGGAGTATAAGTCGCACCTGCCGAAAATGCATAATAAAAAAGGAAAAAAAACATATATAAGTCGCACTGGAGCCCGGCCAAACTATGAAAAAAACTGCGACTTATAGTCCGAAAAATACGGTATTTATAAGATAAAGCCTAATTAAGAAGTGTCTGTAAGTCATACAAATGGTGCCCTTCACATCCCTTATTCATGAACAAAACATTTGCCTTTGGCATTTTACACTGCCATCGTAAAGATCATTCTCACCTCGTCAAATCTCCCCAGGCACCATCGGGAGTATAACACACCTGGTAAGTATCGGCGCTCATCTCTGAAAGGCCATCGGAGCACCCGGAGAATTAGCTTTGTCTCTAATTGAGATTCGGGCAGATTATTCTCATTTGATTGTCTAATAGCCATCAAAATGAGATCACGTCTCTCATAATAGGAGTTCTATTTGACCACGGCCTATAGTAGTCCCAAGTGTCAGTCAAGCTATTTCTTTGGCTTTATAATGATTTTTGATTATTACTGAATGCTCCCGATGATTTTGGACACTGTTGTGCAAAAACATTAACGCAAATATGTCACCATCAGGCAAGATTTAAGTCTTCATTATTACTTATTCTATATTATTAGACTCCTGGAGGGCCTACACCCTAAACCTCAAGTCATCACCCCACACACAGTACATACACTCAATATCTTAAAGTAAAGTTAAAGTACCAATGATTGTCACACACACACACTAAGTGTGTTGAAATGTGTCCTCTGCATTTGACCCATCCCCTTGTTCAAACCCTGGGAGGTGAGGGGAGTAGTGGGCAGCAGTGGTGGCCGCGCCCGGGAATCATTTTTGGTGATTTAACCCCCAATTCCAACCCTTGATCAAGTGCCAAGCAGGGAGGTAATGGGTCCCATTTTTATAGTCTTTGGTTTGACTTGGGCGGGGTTTGAACTCACAATCTACCGATCTCAGGGCGGACACTCTAACCACTAGGCCACTTTTTAAAGATTAGATTAACATATCTAGATTTTGTGATTGTAAACATTTAATTAAGGATCTTTGAATACACCACAGTTATGTGCTATGAGATGGAAAAGTGAAACTTTCTTCGATGCTGCCACAAATACATATTGTATATGTTTTCCTTTATTCTATCACATCACCCAGGTTCCTAAATGTTGGAGCTGTGTGTGGATGTATAAAGAAAGATTCATTAACGTTGATGACGTTATGATGTCTGTGCTGCGTTTAAGATGCTTGGTTTTCTGTTACTGGGAGGAAGGAACCATTTAGTATTTTTGAGGGTGTAGGTTGTACAGTATACCGGTATTAGTATAGTACCGCGATACTAATGAATAATATTCGGTACTATACCACCTCTAAAAAGTACCGGTCCTTCACCCCCATGCCAGACATGGCATCACAACATCTGCGTTCCTTTTTAAAAAATGTATATTATGTTTATAAACTCAGGAAATATGTCCCTGGATGCATGAGGACTTTGAATAAGACCAATGTATGATCCTGTAATGACTTGGTATCGGATTGATACCTAAATTTGTAGTATCATCCAAAATTAATGTAAAGCATCCAAACAACAGAAGAATAAGTGATTATTTCATTTTAACAGAAGTGTAGATAGAACATGTTAAACGAGAAAGTAAGCAGATATTAACAGTAAATGAACAAGTAGATTAATAATTCATTTTCTACCACTTGTTTTTAATCATTTTGACCAAATAACAGAATGGAAAATGACACAATATGTTACTGCAAATGTCAGCAGACTAAATTAGGAGCCTTTGTTTGTTTGCTTACTACTAAAAGACAAGTTGTCTTGTATGTTCACCATTTTATTTAAGGACAAACTTGTAATAATAAACATTTGTTTAGTGTATTGTAAGATTTTTTGTTAAAATAAAGCCAGTAATGTAAATTTTGTGGTCCCCTTTATTTAGAAAAGTATCGAAAAATATCGAAATACATTTTGGTACTGGTACCGGTACCAAAATAATGGTATTGGGACAACACTAGTAGGTAGTAATACATTCTCCTAAATTGATTCAAATAACCTTATTATTGAACTTTGACAGCAACATTTATGTTACCTTAAAGGCCTACTGAAATGCGATTTTCTTATTTAAACGGGGATAGCAGGTCCATTCTATGTGTCATACTCAGTGTTGGGACTAACGCGTTACTGTAACGCCGTTAGTTTCGGCGGTAACTAGTAATCTAACGCGTTATTTTTTTATATCCAGTAACTCAGTTACCGTTACTACATGATGCGTTACTGCGTTATTTTACGTTATTTTTTAATGTAGTATCGGCTAGAAACAGAAGAAGTGTCGTCTCACAAGGAAAAGAAAAGGCGTGCTTTCCTCGACCGAGGAGCGGAGCGCAGGGGAGACGTTCCTCCAAGGCCTATGTACTTCGGGGCTAACACCCTTCACTTTACCCGGCAGTGGGTCTTTACAGCTCCGGACTCGAGGGTGAATGACGAGGCCGGCGGTTTGTTGCAATTTTGTGACTTTATTGGTGTCTTGCACGCAGCCATCCACCAAGCTAGAGCACCTGCACGCATCCACTGTTGCGCTCCCTCACCTCTCTCGCCCACTCACTCACTGACGTCACTCACCTCACATGCTGTCATTTCTTAAAGGGCCACACACACACACATACACACACGCTACTCTCATAACAACTAAAAAGACATCAGTCGAGGTTCTTAACATGGATACATTGTCACTACTTTTCTTTTGTCGAGCACAAAGAAAATAACATTTTAGTTAAATGTAAGTTGTGTCTTGGATCAAAGATCCCATCTACTTAAAGTTAAAGTGACAATGATTGTCACACACACACTAGGTGTGGTGAAATTATTCTCTGCATTTGACCCATCACCCTTGATCACCCCCTGGGAGGTGAGGTGAGCAGTGAGTAGCAACAGTGACCGCACCCGGGAATACTGCCCAAAACAGCAATTCAAATCTGCTGAAACAGCTACATAAATGTAAATGGGTTATACTTGTATAGCTTTTCTACCTTTTTCAGGAACTCAAAGCGCTTTGACACTATTTCCACATTCACCCATTCACACACACATTCACAAACTGATGGCGGGAGCTGCCATGCAAGGCACTAACCAGGACCCATCAGGAGCAAGGTTGAAGTGTCTTGCTCAAGGACACAACGGACGTGACTAGGATGGTAGAAGGTGGGGATTGAACCAGTAACCCTCAGATTGCTGGCACGGCCACTCTCCCAACTTCGCCACGCCACATAAGCAACATGCTTTGACGAAGCTAGTAAAGAGAGACACAGACTCCGATGCCACTTCACCTCCACCTAAGGATTTTAACGGAGGCAATGCTAGCCAGGACAACACTGATAGAGCCATTGCAGCGTATGTGCTAGAAGACATGCAGGCTATTTCTACAGTGGAGTCACCCGTTTTCTGGCAGCTAAATAGCATGATACCGGCGTCAAACAACAAATGGCACAGAAAACATGTACATAAACATGGAAAGCGAGCTAAAGAAAACACTCCAAACTCTGCCTCTGCTCATCATTGAAGGTACACACTGTCAATTCTCTTATATACTATTTCATTCTAGACTTCTAGAGTGTTTGATTATCACATCACTCTAAATGTATAGACTATAAAGTTCACAAACATAAAGAGGGATGCTAGTGGGCCAGGCCAATCTTTCATTTTCTCTAAACTAAAACTGGGGAAATGCGTAGAGTCTTCTGGGCTTCACTACAGTGTTGATCTCCTGAATACATGATTTTATTTCACAATTCCTTGAGAGAAAAAAAATGCCTGATTAGGCTTTGTGTATGTCATGTGTGCCTTCCTTGGGTGAAGCCAGCTTTACAGCTATGTTGTTATTATGCGGTTTGTTACTTATGTATGTTATGTTGCAGCTATTTCAAATAGTTTTGTCAATTTGTTGTGGCCTGAAATAAATTGGACCTTTGAAACATATCTTTGTCTTTGTGTGTTGTATGTAGACCACATTGCTTAGCAGAGTTCAGTGATGCAAATGCATGATCAACACATTGTATTATTCTCCAGTGCAATAACAGTACTGAAACGAAGGCTAAAAGGGCATTAATGGGAGCCTTAAAAAAAAAGAGAAAAAAATAAGTAACTAAATAGTTACTTTGCACAGTAACGCATTACTTTTTGGTGTAAGTAACTGAGTTAGTAACTGAGTTACTTTTGAAATAAAGTAACTAGTAACTGTAACTAGTTACTGGTTTTCAGTAACTAACCCAACACTGGTCATACTTGATCATTTTGCGATATTGCCATATTTTTGCTGAAAGGATTTAGTAGAGAACATTGACGATAAAGTTTGCAACTTTTGGTCGCTGATAAAAAAGCCTTGCATGTACCGGAAGTAGCAGACGAGTAGCGTGACATCACAGGTTGTGGAGCTCCTCACATCTGCACATTGTTTACAATCATGGCCACCAGCAGCGAGAGCGATTCGGACCGAGAAAACCACACATTCCCCATTAATTTGAGCAAGGATGAAAGATTTGTGGATGAGGAAAGTGAGAGTGAAGGACCAGAGGGCAATTGGAGCGATTCAGATAGGGAAGATGCTGTGAGAGGCGGGTGGGACCTGATATTCAGCTGGGAATGACTAAAACAGTAAATAGACACAAGACATATATATACTCTATTTGCCACAACACAACCACGCTTATATTTAATATGCCACAAATTAATCCCGCATAACAAACACCTCCCCCCTCCCGTCCATATAACCTGCCAATACAACTCAAACACCTGCACAACACACTCAATCCCACAGCCCAAAGTACCGTTCACCTCCCCAAAGTTCATACAGCACATATATTTCCCCAAAGTCCCCAAAGTTACGTACGTGACATGAACATAGCGGCACTCACGTACGGGCAAGCGATCAAATGTTTGGAAGCCGCAGCTGCATGCGTACTCACGGTGCCGCGTCTGCGCATCCAACTCAAAGTCCTCCTGGTAAGAGTCTCTGTTGTCCCAGTTCTCCACAGGCCAATGGTAAAGCTTGACTGTCATCTTCCGGGAATGTAAACAATGAAACACCGGCTGTGTTTGTGTTGCTGCAGTCGGCCGCAATACACCGCTTCCCACCTACAGCTTTCTTCTTTGCTGTCTCCATTGTTCATTGAACAAATTGCAAAAGATTCACCAACACAGATGTCCAGAATACTGTGGAATTTTGCGATGAAAACAGACGACCTAAAATGTCCTCCACAATCCGTGACGTCACGCGCTGACGTCATCATACCGAGACGTTTTCAGCAGGATATTTCGCGCGAAATTTAAAATTGCACTTTAGTAAGCTAACCCGGCCGTATTGGCATGTGTTGCAATGTTAAGATTTCATCATTGATATATAAACTATCAGACTGCGTGGTCGGTAGTAGTGGGTTTCAGTAGGCATTTAACGTTTAAAACAAACTGATTCGAATGAAAGAAAAACATGTTTAAATCCTCACAAAAGCCCAGACTATTAACATGCCCTTGCTCAAAATTTGACCACAGTCCATTGACTGATTGATTGTTAATGATTATTATTTTTCCAAGTGTTAATTTTTGACCTGTCAAAACACAATTCCTACACGTCATTGCTTTATCAATGTTGATACGGCTATTGCCAGAGCCCGTTCACCGAACAGGGGAAACACGGGCTTGACCTTATTAAACAGCGTAAAGCATTGCTTTCCTCACTACCTCGCTTCTCCATCCACATGTATTGGACATCAAATGAGAGCTATTGATTATGCTCTCGCAAATATGGCGAGCTATGCGGGGAATGACACCGCACTTAGAGATCATTGCATAAATGTACCCTAAATCACAAAAATGGAGGAGGGCGTAGTTACTGGCTGGGTGTGGATGTAAAGGGTGAGTGTTTGTGCATGTGTTTAGTGTTTAATCAATGGATAAAACCGTCTATCTATTCACATATTGATATTTCCTATGACATCTGCTTATCCATGTAGAGCTGGGAAGACACCAGGGGCCTTTCAATCATCCTTCATCTGAAAGGGGCTGAGGGTGAGTGAGGCGGAGTCTGATAGTGAATTCATACTGCATACTCAATTATTGCACTATACACATAACGGAAAGGAGAGGTCAGTCTATGGTTCTAACTCTGGAAGCCTCTTTCTAAGAGAGATCCTTCAAAAATGAACACATCTTTATTCGCCTTAAAGCCTTGTGGGTTTTCCCTCTTTTTGATCGGTGAGAAAACCACAATATTGAATAAATCTGCTTCTCTGCTTCTCATGTCTGTGTGACAGGGTGATCCGGTTTGCTCGGACTAGGGCACCTGAGACTGCTGATTGTTGAAAGCAATTGTCAGTCACACCACACACTGGCAGGGACATTGCCTGGATCTAATTATCTAATTGAAGGAAGCTGTGTCACTGTATAAATGTCCCGCATTTCTGGGGTCTGTGTGAAAGACACAAGCTAATGAATCATGAGTCTACTCTACTGTCTTTGCTCCAATGCACTAATTTTGCACCATCTCTGCGTGAAAGAGTCTTTTGCACCGAACTCTGAACAATTGACTCTCAGATGTTGAACTTCACCCAACGGTACACACAGGTGACATCCTGCTTCTATTAAAGCTCTGACTCCGGATTTCCACAAGATGCTTAATGGCTGCTGAATTGGCAAACCCGATGTCAGGTTGGGACAAGTGGAACTTCAACCGTGACCCCATGATGCAGAGACGGCAGGCAGAGCACAGGTTAGTGTTGTCTCAATACCAATATTTTGGTACCGGTACCGGTACTAAAATTATTTAGTTACTTTTCGGTACTTTTTGATACTTTTCTAAATAAAAGGGACCACAAAAAATTGCGTTATTGGCTTTATTTTAACAAAAAATCTTAGGGTACATTAAACTAGAGATGTCCGATAATATCGGCCTGCTGATATTATCGGCCGATAAATGCTTTAAAATGTAATATCGGAAATTATCGGTATCGTTTTTTTTATTATCAGTATCGTTTTTTTTTTTTTTCGTTTTTTTTTGTTTTTTTTTAATTGTTTGTATTAAATCAACATAAAAAACACAAGATACACTTACAATTAATACACCAACCCAAAAAACCTTCCTCCCCCATTTACACTCATTCACACAAAAGGGTTGTTTGTTTCTGTTATTAATATTCTGGTTCCTACATTTTTTTTTTTTTTTTTTTTTTTTCCCAAGATGGCGGCGCGCACAGACGCAGCGGCTTACGGCTCTCCATTTCAGTGCTCTTTCTTCCTTCTTTTCTTCATGTTTTTTTTCCTTTTGTGCACCACCTGTACTGCAAACACCCGGTACACCCGCCAGTCACTCTTGGATATCGGTAACTCGCACCAGATATTTGTTTCGAGCGACTTTCACCACGAGCACAACATCCCAGATGACATAGCGAGAGCACAGGGCTCTCCGTGGTTTGTTGTCGGGTCTGGGAGACGGCGTAGACGGAGGAGGGAGAGGAAGCAGAAGCGTGGCCGCAGGTCCGGCGTCTTGCTCAGGCTTAGGAAACAACCCCACAAGCCACCTCCACCGAGCCTGTTCCTCTCTAATGCCAGATCCCTTGTACAGAAGATGGACGACCTGGAGTTACAACTTGCAGGAAACCGCTATGTTCGGGACTGTTGTGCTATGATTATCACCGAAACCTGGCTTCACCCGGAAATACCCAATGCTAGCATGCAGCTAGCCGGACGCACTCTGCTCCGCCGGGACAGAACTAAAGACTCCGGTAAGAGCAGAGGAGGGGGGCTCTGTATCTACGTGCATGAGAACTGGTGCAACAACGGAACAATCACTGAACAGCACTGTTGCCCGGACGTGGAGTACATGTCTGTTAGATGTCGGCCTTTTTTTCTCCCGAGAGAGCTGTCTGTTGTTATCATCACGGCTGTGTATATTCCACCGGACGCCAAAGTAAACACAGCGCTCTCTCTTCTGCTGAACACCGTCAACGAACAGCAGCGGGCCCACCCCGACGGTGTTCATATCATAGCAGGGGATTTTAATAAGGCCAATCTGAAGACTGTACTCCCTAAGTTCTACCAGCACGTGAAGTGTTCTACAAGGGGCAAGAACACCCTGGACCACGTGTATACCAACATAAAGCACGCGTACAGAGCTACACCCCTCCCCCAGCTTGGACAGTCAGACCATCTTTCCCTCCTGCTCTCTCCTACCTACACCCCCATCAGACGCCAGGCCAGGCCTATCACAAAGACTGTTATGACCTGGCCTGACGATGCACTCCCCAAACTTCAGGACTGCTTCCAACACACAGACTGGGACCTCTTCCAACAACAGGAGCTGGAGACAGCCACAGGAACGGTGCTGGACTACATAAAGTTCTGCATTGGGAATGTGACTGTGGAAAAAACCATCCGGGTTTACCCCAACAAGAAACCCTGGATGACCAGCCAGGTCCGCACACTCCTCAGGGCCCGCGACGCAGCCTTCAGGTCAGGGGACAGGGCACTGTACAGTGTTGCTAGAGCCGACCTGAAGAGAGGGATTAAAAAAGCAAAGGCGGACCACAGGAGGTGCACAGAGTCCCTTCTGTCCAGCAAAAACCCACGGGAGGTGTGGCGGGGCATTCATGACATCACAAACTTCAGAGGCTGCAATATGACAACTGCGGATCAGAGTGCGACACTGGCAGAGGAGCTTAACTGTTTCTTTGCCCGTTTCGAAACCCCCCAGCGACACTCATCTGCTCCAGCCCTTCCCCCGCCCCCACCGGGCTCCGGCGCCATTCCACTCACTGTACAGGAGCACAGTGTCAGACGAGTGCTCCTGGCTGTGAACCCCAGGAAGGCTACCGGACCAGACGGAGTACCTGGAAAGGTGCTCAGGACGTGCGCCCACCAGCTCCCCCCCCCCCTCACCAGGATCTTCAACCTCTCCCTGGCTCAGGCAGTCATCCCATCCTGCCTGAAGTCATCTACAATAATCCCAGTGCCGAATAAGTCTCCCATCACCAGCCTGAATGATTACCGACCAGTGGCCCTCACTCCAGTAATCATGAAGTGCTTCGAGCGACTTGTTCTCCAGCACATCAAGGACCATATCCCTCCAGACTTCGACCCCCACCAGTTCGCATACCGGGCGAACAGGTCCACAGAGGACGCTATCGCTGTTGCTCTCCACTCTGCTCTGAACCACCTGGAGCAGCAGCAGAGCTACGTCCGGATGCTCTCTGTGGACTATAGCTCTGCCTTCAATACAATAATCCCGGACAGACTCTGCAATAAACTGGACACTCTTGGCCTCCCCCCTCTCACAAACGCCTGGATAAGGGACTTCCTAACGGACCGACCCCAGAATGTGAGACTTGGCCCGCACCTCTCATCCTCCCGCACGCTGAGCATCGGCTCCCCACAGGGCTGTGTGCTGAGCCCCCTCCTCTACTGCCTTTACACCCATGACTGCAGTCCGGCCCACAGTGACAACCTTACCGTCAAGTTCGCCGACGATACCACAGTGGTCGGGCTCATCTCCAGGGGTGACGAGGCTGCCTACAGAGAGGAGGTCCTGAAGCTGACGGCCTGGTCTTCGGAGAACAACCTCGCTCTCAACACCAGCAAGACCAGAGAGATCATCGTCGACTTCAGGAGGAGCAGCACCGACCCTGCCCCCCTCTACATCAACGGCGAGCGTGTAGAGAGGGTCCACACCTTCAGGTACCTTGGAGTCCACATCTCTAATGACTTCTCCTGGACAGTCAACACCACATCAATCATCAAGAAGGCTCAGCACCCACCCTGGCTCTGACCTGTTCCACCTGCTGCCCTCTGGGAAGCGCTACAGGTGCATTAAAACCAAAACAAACAGGCTAAAGAACAGCTTCTTCCCCAGGGCCATAACCATCCTGAACGGACTGCCCCATTGTCCCTCATAACTGCCTTCTCTTCGGTGCAATAACCCATTCCACCAACCACCCTGTTTTTGTTTTGTTTTTTCATGTATATATTCATTTCACACCATATTCATTGCACTTCTAAATTTTTTATATTTCTATATATTTGCACATTGTTTTTCTAGCATGCACACATCGCACTGTATGGAATGGCCTCAATCTCGTTACCTTGCGTAATGACAATAAAGCTGATTCTGATTCTGATTCTGATATATCAATATATATCAATACAGTCTGCAAGGGATACAGTCCGTAAGCACACATGATTGTGCGTGCTGCTGGTCCACTAATATTACTAACCTTTAACAGTTAATTTTACCAATTTTCATTAATTACTAGTTTCTATGTAACTGTTTTTATATTGTTTTACTTTCTTTTTTTATTCAATAATTTTTTTTAAATTTATTTATCTTATTTTATTTATTTTATTTTTTAAAAAGGACCTTATCTTCACCATACCTGGTTGACCAAATTAGGCATAATAATGTGTTAATTCCACGACTGTATATATCGGTTGATATCGGTATCGGTTGATATCGGTATCGGTAATTAAGGGTTTGGTCAATATCGGGATATCGGATATCGGCAAAAAGCCATTATCGGACATCCCTACATTAAACATATGTTTCCTATTGCAAGTTTATCCTTAAATAAAATAGTGAACATACTAGACAACGTGTCTTTTAGTAGTAAGTAAGCACACAAAGGCTCCCAATTAGTCTGCTGACATATGCAGTAACATTGTGTGTCATTTATCATTCTATTATTTTGTCAAAGTTATTAAGGACAAGTGGTAGAAAATGAATTATTAATCTACGTGTTCATTTACTATTAATATCTGCTTACGTTCTCTTTTAACATGTTCCATCTACACTTCTGTTAAAATGTAATAATCATTTATTTTTGTGTTGTTTGGATGCTTTACATTAGTTTTGGATGATACCACACATGTGGGTATCAATCCGATACCAAGTAGTGTCAGGATCATACATTGGTCATATTCAAAGTCCTCATGTGTCCAGGGACATATTTCCTGAGTTTATAAACATAATATGAATTTTAAAAAACACAAGATGTTGTTGTGATGCCTAAAAATATTGATGTAATCATTGTAGTATCGACTAGATACGCTCAAGTACTGGCTATCATTACAGTGGATGTTAGGTGTAGATCCGCCAATGGAGTTTGTTTACATTTTGACGCTGGTGAGCTACGGTGTGTAGTGAAGCATTTTTAGCTATTCCTCGTCCTGCAGGGATGATACTTGTAAGAAACGTACTTTATTTGTTGCCATGGAGGCGAAGATTATTGATTTAGAAGTAGCTAAAACACTGCCAACTGCGGATGGACTTTAGCCGCTAGCTAGCTAGCCATGTCTTAAAGCACCTCTTCCTGAGGGCGTTTCAGTGTTATAACTTCACCTTTATCGTTAGTTTTTAAGCCAAAATGCGTCCGTTCTCCCTTTTCTGTCTACACACTGTGTCTGCTTGTAAGTACTCCGTGATTGTGCGCTGCCGAACATGCTCGTCTGCTCGTAAACCAGCAATGACACGACGCGACGACGACGGGGTGGGGTCAAGGTGCTTTTCAGAGACGATATAGTATAGAATATGATTCATTGGTATCGCGGTACTATACTAACACCGGTATACCGTACAACCCTAGTACAGGTAAAACATTGTTTATTGATCACAAGTGCAGCTAGGAGAATTGATGTAGCTAAGAAATGCACTTGTTTAGGAAACAACAAACACGGAGGAAAGCAATAAGACAACGATCCAGCCAGGTAACAATGGACAGGGCAGAAATATAAAGCATCCTGCTGGCAACCAGGTACAAGTGTGTCCTGATTACCAATCAAGGACAGATGAGCTATGCAGTGCTCAGGCCAGAGGAGAACTGGCAGGAAATCAAAAGTGAACAGGAAGTGGAAACATGAAAACACGAGCGTTAACATCACACACAGAAAAAACAGTCAAAAAACTGTCATGGAGGGTCATGAAACGTTTCCATTCTAGTCAACGTGGCAGTTTCTACCGCCGGTGGACCCCAGGTGCACAGCACCAGCACGGCTCTGCTAGCCCAAAGCCCTCTGCCACATTTACGCGGAGATTCTATTATTGCCGGATAGGACAGCGACACAAACACACAAAAAAATTACCGGGTTTATTTTCTAAATAAAATACCGCAGATTGTATTCTACACCTCGAAACGTCCTAATGGGCAGAGACAGACCTGAAGTCTACTGAAGTCAAAGTTTTTCCAACGTTATTTACCCCACTGACACAATGGATAAGGAGATGCTGATTTTGAAGGTCCAAAATTGCAGAATCATGTTACAGGCTTAACCTGGACAGCTATTTTGGGGGCCTGTGTGAACTCTGACCTGACCATACTTGCCAACCTTGAGACCTCCGATTTCAGGAGGTGGGGGGTGGGGGGGGTGGTCGGGGTTGGGGCGGGGGGCGATGTTGGGGGCGTGGTTAAGAGGGGAGGAGTATATTTACAGCTAGAATTCACCAACTCAAGTATTTCATATACACATATATATATATATATATGTATATATATATATATATATATATATATATATATATATATATGTATGAAATACTTGACTTTCAGTGAATTCTAGCTATATATATATTTATTTATTTTATACTTGAATTTCAGTGTTCATTTATTTATACATATACACACACATAACACTCATCTACTCATTGTTGTACTTGAAAGTACAATGCAATACAATTCCGGGGCAATGGCACCTATCAAATACACAGTAATGAAAACACAGTTGTTCTACTAACTGTACTGTGTGTTATGAGAGTAGAGTATGTGTGTGTGTGGCCCTTTAATAGGTGACAGCATGTGAGGTGAGTGACGTCAGTGAGTGTGTGGGCGAGAGAAGAGAGGGAGCGGTAGCGTGAGTGCGGGGAGGGACTAGTTGGTTTTGTGTTGGATTGGCTGTGTGCAAGCAATCAATAAAGCAAGATTTGCAACTAATCGCTGGACTCATCATTCACCCTAAAGTCGTCCGCTGTGGAGACCCACTGGTAAGGTGAAGGGTGTTGCCCCAAGCATACATCGGCCCTGGAGAAGTGTCTCCCCTGCGCTCTTCGACTACGGTCTCGTTCTTCTGCTTCGTCTCCTTGTGTGCGCACACTGGACTCAGGTCCGCATGGAGCTGGAGGGGGCGTGGCTGAATTCCGGGAGATTTTCGGGAGAAAATTTCTTCCGGGAGGTTTTCGGGAGAGGCGCTGAATGTCGGGAGTTTCCCGGAAAATCCAGTAGGGTTGGCAAGTATGGACCTGACACAGGGGCGGGAGAAACTGGGGTAGTGAGAAGCTGGAGTTGAAAGAGAAGGGATGTTGTTGCTGCTGTTTTGTTGCTTGCTGTAAATACAAAAATGAAGTTGTCGTTCTGCAAGGCTTTCGTCTTGACTCTGAGTCAAGTCAAGTCAGTGCCGTCACAGACTCCCGCCGGTGGGTAGTGACGGACTGTAAAACACGGAGACATCCCACACATACTTGCCAACCCTCCCGAATTTTCCGGGAGACTCCCGAATTTCAGTGCCTCTCCCGAAAATCTCCCGGGACAACCATTCTCCCGAATTTCTCCCGATTTCCAGCCGGACTTCAGGCACACCCCCTCCAGGTCCGTGCGGACCTGAGTGAGGACAGCCTGTCGTCACGTCCGCTTGGCCAACCAAAAAGTAACCACAGAACACTAGTGTTCTGTGGTTAATTTTTGGTTGGCCAAAGGTTTACGTTGTATTGCGCACCCTGACGGCAAGTGTGGGAGTCGGTTCTGAAGTATGAAGTAAAGAGATAAACTTCATCACCTCGCCTGGTTATTGACTCCAACCCAGAATAATACACTGCCCATACCTATGATCCTTCAAAGGCTGTGCTACTGGCTGCAAAGCATTGCACTTTCAAATACAACAATGAGTAGAGAGGAGTGTTATGTGTGTATATGTGTAAATAAATGAACACTGAAATTCAAGTATTTATATATATATATATAGCTAGAATTCACTGAAAGGCAATAATTTATATTATATATATATATATATATATATATATATATATATATATATATATAAGAAATACTTGAATTTTAGTGAATTCTAGCTATAAATGTACTCCTCCCCCCCCGAATTTGGAGGTCTCAAGGTTGGCAAGTATGATCTCGTATCTTTTGGAAATCCGGAGTAACACCACCTCTGACAAAATGAACAACTTTCTTCTCCCCATTTTGTGTCGATACTGTTCATACAGGACAGTGAGAGTGAAAAAGGGCAGTACATCTACCGTATCTATAGGCTTTTGGAGAGCAGCTGTATTTAAGCCGCACCCGTCAAATTTGAGAAGAAATAAATATTTTTACATACATTAGCCGCACTGGACTATAATTTACTATAGTGTATGTTTATTTACATACCTTAATTGTTTTAAAACAGTGCCTGTCACACGGCAGTAAAAACAGATGATCCAAAAAAAAGAAGAAGTCATCGTCTTGGACCCACTAGATCCGGCCCGCCAGCGTCCAAAATCCGGCCAGTGGGAAAATCATAAAAAATTATATAAAATGTTTTAATTTTTTTAAATTGATTTTTTATTATTGTTTTTTTTTTATCTGTCCTTTCTAATCCATTTTCTACCGCTTGTTACTCTCAGTGTCTTCTAGCTGCTCAGGCAAATAATATTTTCCAAAAATGCATTTTCCCAACGATACTGTGACATCATCACACTTGGAATATATATATATATATATATATATATATATATATATATATATATATATATATATATATATATATATATATATAATACAATATGTTAACTCAATGCGGCCCCCAAGTCAAAAACTTTGGGGACCCCTGCACTAGATGCTCTCTAATCAGCTAAACAGACTCAATACCTCAATGGTGTAGTTTTGGTGAATTTACGAAACTGAAACAATATAAAACAATGCCATTTTAACTTAATATTACTACCAGACACTTTGCATTTTAATCACAATGATTTTATTGGTTTATTAGGTATTATATTTTATTTTTCTACAGAGTGCCTGTATACTGGTTATCATTTGTGGATTTTCAAAATGTTTTTATGCTTTATGTGATTTGTGTATGCTTGCTTCATTCTGTCTTGACGCTGAATTACAAAATGTCTGCACAACTATTTTACATCCGGGTACCATTAAAGAAACCTCGACCTCGACCTTGACCTTGACGTTTTAGCTACGGAGGGTTACACTTCCGGTTCAAGGCACGAAACAGGAAGTACATTTTCGACCTGCAGCAGCTGCAGTGAGCAAACTCGTCCAAAAGATAGCGCTATAGCACAAACAATAACACCCCTTTTCAGTGTCTCTCTCTCGGTGTTGTATGAAAACTGTGTGTTAAATACAATACAATTATGGCCATTTGCGAAACAAAATCCAGAATTTAGCTGCACCATTTTATGAGCCGCAGGGTTCAAAGCTTGGGAAAAAATTAGCGGAATATTGTCCAAAAAAAAGGTATATATCTTCTGCTTGTGATCAGAAACCAGGGTGTGACCTCTGACCTGACACAGGGGCAGGAGATACAGGGGTAGTGAGAAACCGGAGTTGGTGATCGTTTGTGGATTTTTAAAATGTTTTATGTGATTTGTGTATGCTTGCTTCATTCTGTCTTGACGCTGAATTACAAAATCTGCACAACTATTTTACCTCCGGGTACCATTAAAGAAACCTTCCCCTTCACGTTTTAGCTATGGAGGGTTATACGTCCGGTTCAAGGCACGAAACAGGAAGTACATTTTCAACCTGCAGCACCTGCAGTGCGTAAACTCGTCCAAAAGCCTGCTCAGTGGCCTTGTGGTTAGAGTGTCCGCCCAGAGATCGGTAGGTCGTGAGTTTAAAACCCCGGCCGAGTCATACCAAAGACTATAAAAATGGGACCCATTAACTCAGCATCAAGGGTTGGATTTGGGGGTTAAATCACCAAAATGATTACGGAGCGCGGCCACCGCTGCTGCTCACTGCTCCCCTCACCTCCCAGGGGGTGGAACAAGGGGATGGGTCAAATGCAGAGGACACGTTTCACCACACCTAGTGTGTGTGTGTGTGACAATCAGTGGTACTTTAACTTTAACTTTAAAAGATGGTGCTATAGCACAAACAATAACACCCCTTTTTAGTGTCTCTCTCTCTCAGAGTGTTAAATACAAAACAATTATGGCCATTTGCGAATCAAAATCCAGAATTTAGCTGCACCGTTTTATGAGCCGCAGGGTTCAAAGCTTGGGAAAAAATTAGCGGATTATTGTCCAAAAAAAAAGGTATATGAATCTTCTGGGGCAGCACAGTGGCCAGGGGTTGGTGCGTGTGCCTCACAATACGAAGGTCCTAGGTTCGATCCTGGGCTCGGGATCTTTCTGTGTGGAGTTTGCATGTTCTACCCGTGACTGTGTGGGTTCCCTCCGGGTACTCCGGCTTCCTCCCACTTCCAAAGACATGCACCTGGGGATTGGTTGATTGGCAACACTAAATTGGCCCTAGTGTGTGAATGTGAGTGTGAATGTTGTCTGTCTATCTGTGTTGGCCCTGCGAAGAGGTGGCGACTTGTCCAGGGTGTACCTTGCCTTCCGCCCGAATGTAGCTGAGATACACCCCCCGCGACCCCGAACGGGACAAGCGGTACAAAATGGATGGATGGATGGATCTTCTGCTTGTCATCAGAAACCAGTGACCAACAGATATCACCGGCAACACCCGAGAGTGAAAAAGCGGTAGAAAATGAATGGATGTATGGATGACTATAATGACGACAACAGTACATAAAAACAAAAAGGAACCAAGCATACCAATGGGTTGCGCACCATCATACCGCCCAGTCACTGCGGTGCAGACAATCAGGCAAGTCACCTTATTAACGTCATGTTTGGACACATATCGACCTGACTGCAGTGGCGATCAATCGGCGGTAAGGGAAGACAATAATGCAGAGTTCAGCCCCGCACACGGTCCAATGTCATCCGGGCACTTAACGTTCACCGTCGAAACTAGCAAGCATTTCCTGCTGCACCGTACTAAATAAATCAGTATCAATTAGAGATGTCCGATTATATCGGCAGGCCGATAAATGCGTTAAAATGTAATATTGGAAATTATCGGTATCGTTTTTTTTATTATCGGTATCGTTTTTTTTTTTTTTTTTTTAATTAAATCAATATAAAAAACACAAGATACACTTACAATTAGTGCACCAACCCAAAAAACCTCCCTCCCCCATTTACACTCATTCACACAAAAGGGTTGTTTCTTTCTGTTATTAAAATTCTGGTTCCTACATTATATATTGTCATGACTTGGTCCTGGGTGTTTGCTTTTCCGGGATGCAACGGAAAGTTGGCTCGGGCGAGACGGGAATGTAAGTACATTTTTATTTAAACACTATAACTACAAAAAAAAGGAAGTAAACAAAAGGCGCGCACAATGGCGGAGAACAAACTATGAAACCAAAAAGACTATAAACATGGAACAAAAACTTACTTTGGCATGGGACATGAAGCAGGATCTAAGAGGATGAAGAGTGTGTAGAGCATAATTGTGGGATGTCGCCAGAAAGACAAACTGAAAACAATGAACTTAAATACTACAGACATGATTAACGAAAACAGGTGCGTGACTCAAAACGTGAAACAGGTGCGTGACGTGACAGGTGAAAACTAATGGGTTGCTATGGTGACAAACAAAAGTGCACAATGAGTCCAAACGTGGAACAGGTGAAACTAATGGGTAACCATGGAAACAAGACAAGGGAGTGAAAAGCCAGAAACTAAAGAGTCCAATAACTAAACAAAACAAAACATGACTAATACAAAACATGGTCACACAGATATGACATATATCAATATATATCAATACAGTCTGCAAGGGATACAGTCCGTAAGCACACATGATTGTGCGTGCTGCTGGTCCACTAATAGTACTAACCTTTAACAGTTAATTTTACTAGTTTTCAATAATTACTGGTTTCATTTCATTATATTGTTTTACTTTCTTTTTTATTCAAGAAAATGTTTTTAATTTATTTATCTTATTTTATTGTATTCATTTTTTTTAAAGTACCTTATCTTCACCATACCTGGTTGTCCAAATTAGGCATAATAATGTGTTAATTCCACGACTGTATATAACGGTTGATATCGGTATCGGTAATTAAAGAGTTGGACAATATCGGAATATCGGATATCGGCAAAAAGCCATTATCGGACATCCCTAGCATCAATTAAACTATTTCGGAACTCTCGTCCTCTTTCTGTCACTGCTCCATTACCTGATGATGAACGCGGTCGGGTTATGCATGTGACGCTTGTGCACCTGCGACAGATCAATCACATGACGAGACCGACTGGTAACATAATAAAAGCGCCGTTCGTCTCACTCAGCATATCTCATATTAATGTGTTCGTCCCTGTAATAACTAAAAGTCGTTTCATTACTCATTAATCAGGAGCCAAAAAAGCCGCTGCTTTTCCGCCACGTGCGGGAATACGATCCGATGATTTCAGACTTGGAGAGGATGTGTTTTGACCCAGCGGCTGGCGTGGTGATAAAGTATGCACATTGCCTGTCGAGAAAGCTTACTTAGGCATACCGTCACAAGTCAGTGCAACGGGCACGTCGCCGTGTTTGCCCGCTCCTGTGACAATCAATATTGTAAATATGTGGAATCAGCATCTACGGAGTGAAAAAAAAAAAAAACGACAGCATTGATTTGCGGATGATTCCTTCGCAGGGGCATGAAACAGCATCACAGCGTGCATCAAACTGAATGTTGATGTTTATTCAAAGTGAATGGCAGGTAAAAGGGACAGGTCAGCATAAAGCAACACAAGTGAATATATAGCTGCGCTTTTTGATTTATGCGCGTGGTCATCGGCGGCGTGCGTTCGCATGTGTGTGTGTGTGTGCTTTCTTTGTGTGTTTAAATCAATGGTCATCCCCCTGATACAAGATGGTGCCATAAATCATTGTTTGTTGATCACTTGTCAGGAGGCAGGGCCTTATGGCGTCCGTCTAATTACTGCAGCTCACAGCTCCACCGGGTAAATAAAGTCGGGGATGGCATGCCAAATCAAGTAGTAGACAGTAAAAAGTCGTCGCAATTGTTGGATATGACTTTAAACCATAACCAAGCATGCATCACTATAGCTCTTGTCTCAAAGTTAAAGTTAAAGTACCAATGATTACACACGAGGTGTGGCAAAATAATTCTCTGCATTTGACCCATCACCCTTGATCACCCCCTGGGAGGTGAGGGGAGCAGTGAGCAGCAGGGGTGGCTGCGCCTGGGAACCATTTTTGGTGATTTAACCCCCAATTCCAACCCTTGATGCTGAGTGCCAAGCAGGGAGGTAATGGGTCCCATTTGTATAGTCTTTGGTATGACTCGGCCGGGGTTTGAACTCAGGGCGGAGACTCTAACCATGAGTAGGTGTACTGTCACGACCTGTCACATCACGCCGTGACTTATTTTGAGTTTTTTGCTCTTTTCCTGTGTGTAGTGTTTTAGTTCTTGTCTTGCGCTCCTATTTTGGTGGCTTTTTCTCTTTTTTTGGTATTTTTCTGTAGCAGTTTAATGTCTTCCTTTCAACGATATTTCCCGCACCTGCTTTGTTTTAGCAATCAAGAATATTTCAGTTGTTTTTATCCTTCTTTGTGGGGACATTGTTGATTGTCATGTCATGTTCAGATGTACATTGTGGACGCCGTCTTTGCGCCGCAGTAAGTCTTTGCTGTCGTCCAGCATTCTGTTTTTCTTTACTTTGTAGCCAGTTCAGTTTTAGTTTCGTTCTGCATAGCCTTTCCTAAGGTTCAATTACTTTTCTTAGGGGCACTCACCTTTTGTTTACTTTTGGTTTAAGCATTAGACACCTTTTTACCTCCACACTGCCTCCCGCTGTTTCCGACATCTACAAAGCAATTAGCTACCGGCTGCCCCCTACTGATATGGAAGAGTATTACACGGTTACTCTGCCGAGCTGTAGACAGCACCGACACTCAACAACAACACATCATTTGCAGACTTTAATTACTGGTTTGCAAAAAATATTTTTAACCCAAATAGGTGAAATTAGATAATCTCCCACGACACACCAGACTGTATCTCATGGCACACTTGTGTGCCGCGGCACAGTGGTTGAAAAACACTGATTTAGAGAACATTCCTTTCATAAATGGCAGTCCAATTGAGTACCAGATATGCATTGAGAGTTTAGCACCTTTGTCAGAATGCACTTTTATGATAAAATCAAAGAATAGCATTCCTACTTTTAAAAAAAGGTATTAAAAAGGGCTGTCAAACGATTCAAATATTTAATCGCTATTAATTGCATTGTCCGTAGTCAATTCATAATTATTCATGATTAATCACAGAAAGATAAATGTTTTTCTTCCATCCATCCATCCATTTTCTACCGCTTTCGGGCGGAAGGCGGGGTACACCCTGGACAAGTCGCCACCTCATCGCAGGGCCAACACAGACAGACAGACAACATTCACACACTAGGGCCAATTTAGTGTTGCCAATCAACCTATCCCCAGGTGCATATTTTTTATATATATATATACACAGTATGTATATATATATATACATACTGTATATAAAAAAAATCCGCTGAAGAGCAGAGAAACCTGCGAAACAGGCTTGTAGGGATGAAAAAGCCTTTGTGTTTTTTCCTGACCTAACGTATATTCCGCTTTACCCCGGTATTGAGCTGATAAACCACAGAAACCTCGACTATACACTGTATATATATATATATATATATATATATATATATATATATATATATATATATATATATATTTTTTTTTTTTTTATAACATGCTGAAGTGAACAATAACCCATGAGAATAGACCAATGAAGTATAAAACTAATATAGACACAAGGGCACTATAAAATAATCCACATGGCCCAATGGGAATTCATAAGATTTTTCCAGTTCCGATTCTACTTTCGATTCTGCTTGGCGATGCGGTTCCTTATCGATTGTTATTTGGCAAAAAAGAGAATCAATTTAGTTTAGTTTAGAGATAACATGACCTTACAAAGCCCACGGTGAGGTCTTAAGAGGCACATAGCATAGGAAAAAAAACACTTTTGACAATAAATATAATGTAAATATTATTCTATAGAATTTAACAATATAAAACATATGTTGAAATTACACAATAATGTAACATTTAGTAACATTTTTAAAACTTTTATAAATATTTTTTCACCTCGTTAGAACATATACAGGGGAAACTCAAAATATTAGAATGGTTTGTTGAGATTTACAAGGTAAAACTATCATATACATAACATGCAACTCAAGATATTTTAAGCCTTTTTTTTAATACAATTTTGAATATGGCTAACAGTTTATGAAAACCTTGAATTGAAAATCTCAAAAAATGTGAGGTCTTCAAAAACTGTAAGCCATGATCATCAAAATGATAATAAACAAAGGCTTGACATATCTGACTTTTCATGTCATAAGTTAATATCACATATTAGTTTCACATTGGAAGTTGAATTGTTGACATGAATAGACTTTTACACCATATTCTAAATGTATGTGTTATGGCTTGTCACACACGGCCGTGCCTTATTTTGAGTTTGTTGGCATTTTCCTATGTTTTATTTGTATTTTTTATTAATCCGTCCAACACAATAATACACAATAATACCATGATAATACAAGTCCAATTCCAAAACCAAACCCGGACGAGCAACATTCAGAATAGCAATCAACAGAGCAATTGAGAGGACACACACACATGACACAAAGCAATCCAAAAGTAGTCAAACAAAAATCAACAACAGTATCAATATTAATAACAATTCCAACATAGCAGTGATTAGAAATCCCTTATTTACATTATCATCACAGCCATTGATAAAAAATAAAATAACATTTAAAAAATGAACAATAGTGTCACTTCGGCTTACTTTTGCATTTCATCTCATAAGCTTGACAACACACTGTGTCCAATATTTTCCACAAAAATAAAATAAGTCATATTTTAGGTTCATTTGATAGTCAAAACAAATTTAAATAATGCATCCCATATTCCAATATATGACTCATTATTATCTAAACTAAATGCAGTTGTTTCTACTGATGTCATCTCCATAGCTTGTGTATACCAGTCAGTATGAGTTGGACTATCAACAAACTGTATATCCATTTTTTTAGTATTACCCTTTTTGTTATGATGCATATCGAAAGAAATGCATTTTTACTCTTTGATGACACGTTGCTAAATAGATGCAGATCTCCAAGGATACAAGTTTGCAGTGTCATTGGGATGTTTATATTTATGAATGTTATTGCGTCTTTTGTTATTTTCAACCATAACTCTTTTATTCTCTGACATTCCCACAATAAATTAGTTAGTTGGCATTTTCCTATGTTTGATGATTTAGTTCCTGTCTAGCGCTCTTATTTTGGCTTATTTTCCTGTTTAGTAAGTCCTTCCTGAAGCGACTTAACTCCTGCTTCCGAGCACTGTTAGGTCCACCTGAGTGGAGTTAATAATCAGCAGCCTATTTAAGCCAGCCTCGGGTTTTAGTCAGCGCTCAATGATTGACTGCTGTGGGACGGCTGTTCCTTCTTTTCACGCCTCACCGTAAGTGTAGTCTTGCTTTTGAGTTTCCGTATTGTCTTTTTGTGTGCTACTAACCACACTAGTGTTCTGTTTTACGTGCACGCCCCTGCACGATAGTGTTTGTGTAGAGTTTTACTACTGGTGTTATCCATCCATCCATCCATTTTCTACCGCTTGTCTGTTTTGGGGTCGCGGAGGGTGCTGGAGCCTATCTCAGCAGCATTCGGGCGAAGGCGGGGTACACCCTGGACAAGTCGCCACCTCATCGCAGGGCCAACACAGATAGACAGACAACATTCACACTCACATTCACACACTAGGGCCAATTTTAGTGTTGCCAATCAACCTATCCCCAGGTGCATGTCTTTGGAGGTGGGAGGAAGCCGGAGTACCCGGAGGGAACCCACGCAGTCACGGGGAGAACATGCAAACTCCACACAGAAAGATCCCGAGCCCGGGATTGAACTCATGACTACTTCGTATTGTGAGGCACATGCACTAACGACTGGTGTTATATTAAATATTATTTTACCTGCAAGCTGCATTTGCGCGTTCCATTTGCATCTCGAAATCACGACAACTTCCGCTAACATGCAACTTTTCTCCGACTAAAATGTAAAATTCACCTCTTTAAAACCAGAAGCGTCGACTGTGGCAAAATGGTTCAATGTTTTAACCAAAACTTAGGCCCCGTTTACACTAAGCCGGATAAGGTTATCCAGGGTAAATCCCACCCAACCTCATCCTTGTCCACGCACACACAATGGTCGTTTAAGACCCCCTGAACCCCTCCGTCTGTTGGCGCAACGCGGCCTAGTACGCATGCGCGGAAAATGCACACGTCATAGTCACCTCCAGTGTTGCTTTGTATGCAAGTTTTTAAATTTAACTTATCTGAACAATACCCAGTGTTGTTGTATTTCAATTAAATGGAATCCAGTGTGCTGTGGGGCCCTATTGTAGTGAATCACACCTCAGCCATCATAAATTAATCAAACCTTTATTAGACATGTGATAAAGAACATTTTACATCAATCAATCTAGGGATCTAGATATCTGGTCAAGACACTCCTCACTCTTTTGCCTTCACCTTCATTGGCCATTCTTTTTTGATGACTTTATATACTCTGGACCTAGACGTTGAGTCTGCGACATACATGGCGGACAATAACTGATACAGTCTGCTTTGCCAGTCCAAAAGCATTCACCGTTTTCCGTACTTAGTCTTCCCTCGACGGCTAGGTAATACAAAGCACACGCTACCTTTTGTATCACATCCACGGGAGCCCGCATTCTCGTTGACTCTCCTTCGACAAATGGACAACATTTTTCGATAAGTAGAATCACAGCTGACCTCGACATTCGAAAGTTCTCTTGCCGTCTGAGAAGTGTTGTATCTGAAATAGCTGCAATCGCTTTCTCTTAAGGTATTCATGTGTGATTTCAACAAGTGTCTGTACAAACGGAAGGAGAAACACGGGCATGCCTGATTTCCAGTGATTATCTCCGAGTTACGAAACCGCTTTATTATGAAGCTGGCTGTGGCGCGAACTCTGTCTGTAAACGATCAATAAGTCCATACAAAGCTAAGAGCCGGAGATTCAAGAAATACACGGCGCACTTACCCGTGTAAAGAATTGTCCGAGAAGGGGAACCTTAAATGATGGTTTAGTTTGGCTGAAACGGGGCTTAGGCTAAATAATTATTCTTATAAGGGGTTATCCGGCTTAGTGAAGACATAGCCTTATTCACTGTTTGTATGTTCTGAGTGTACCCTTCCCAACTGGAGTGAGTACTTAATGCCCGCCTCGGAACCAGTCAGAATATGTTTCTCGTCATGCTCATCTAAATGAGAAGGCATTATTTCCAATTTAACAAATAATAGCGCTAACATATCACCAACTACTTCATTTGGTAGACTATTGCATAGTTGAACTATGCAACAGTTCCGAAAATATAAATAACGACAAATAAAGAGAGAATACTATTAACCGCAACATGTAAGTGTAAAAAAACAAAACATTATGATTTGTACAATTTCAGAATGTGCTTGTTCTATTTATAAACAAAGAAAATAATCTGAAGTTGTCTTTATTTTTAAGTTATCGTGCCTTGATTTTACCAGTCCGGCCCACTTGGGAGTAGAATTTTCTCTTTGTGGCCCCCTATCTAAAATTAGTTTGACACCCCTGCTTTAGAGTGTTGGATTAATGTTAACATGCAATTTAAAGACATTTAAATTTGTAGAAGAATTACAGGGGGAAAATAAAAATATAAATTCAAATAACATGTAATTAACCAAAAATTTGACAACCCCCCAACAGCACCTGTGATTTAAAGTAAGGTGTTAAAGGGGAACATTATCACAATTTCAGAAGGGTTAAAACCATTAAAAAACAGTTCCCAGTGGCTTATTTTATTTTTCGAAGTTTTTTTCAAAATGTTACCCATCACGCAATATCCCTAAAAAAAAGCTCCAAAGTGCCTGATTTTAACCATCGTTATATACACCCGTCCATTTTCCTGTGACGTCACACAGTGATGCCAATACAAACAAACATGGCGGATAGAACAGCAAGATATAGCGATATTAGCTCGGTTTCAGACTCGGATTTCAGCGGCTTAAGCGATTCAACAGATTACGCATGTATTGAAACGGATGGTTGTAGTGTGGAGGCAGGTAGCGAAAACGAAATTGAAGAAGAAACTGAAGCTATTGAGCCATATCGGTTTGAACCGTATGCAAGCGAAACCGACGAAAACGACACGACAGCCAGCAACACGAGAGAAAGTGAGGACGAATTCGGCGATCGCCTTCTAACCAACGATTGGTATGTGTTTGTTTGGCATTAAAGGAAACTAACAACTATGAACTAGGTTTACAGCATATGAAATACATTTGGCAACAACATGCACTTTGAGAGTGCAGACAGCCCATTTCAGGCGCGCTAAGAACATATATTTTTCCACGATTTCAGCACTCAGGTTAACCATACCTAAATAGACACAAAATACTGCATTACACAAGACTACCCGAATGTACTCGAATGATTGAAAAAAATAAATGTTTTTAAGCTAAATTACTGGTAAACACAGTTTATGTATAATAATTTACGTAAAAGCGCGAGTAATGAAAAAAGTTTTCATCAATTAATATATTCTTTAGACATACCCTCATCCGCTCTCTTTTCCTGAAAGTTGATCTGTTCAGTTTTGGACTTGATGTCAGCATCTGCTTTGAGTGTCGCAGGATATCCACACATTCTTGCCATCTCTGTCGTAGCATAGCTTTCGTCGGTAAAGTGTGCAGAACAAACGACTGACCATTTCGTCGGCTTTCCCCACAGCCTCGTATTTTGAACAAATTTTGTCCAATTTCTTGCCACTTTCGCATCTTTGGGCCACTGGTGCAACTTGAATCCGTCCCTGTTCGTGTTGTTACACCCTCCGACAACACACCGACGAAAGTGAGAAAATGGCGGCTTGCTTCCCGATGTCATCGCTCCGAGAACAAATAATAGAAAGGCGTTTAATTCGGCAAAATTCACCCATTTAGAGTTCAGAAATCGGTTAAAAAAATATGTGGTCTTTTTTCTGCAACATCAAGGTATATATTGACGCTTACATAGGTCTGGTGATAATGTTCCCCTTTAAAGGCAAGTGTTGGGAACCCTTTTCAAATTCTATTATAATAAAACATACAATTAACATTACTCTGAGACCCTGTCTACACTAAGCCGGATAACTCATTAAACAAATAATTATTTAGCCTCAGCCCCATTTCATCCACACTAAACCATTGTTTAAGGTCCCCCTCCTTGAATAATGTTTTACACGGGTAAGTGCGCCGTGTATTTCTTGAATCTCCAGCTCTTAGCTTTGTATGGACTCATTGATTGTTTACAAACTGAGTTTGAGTGAGAGGAAGTGAAGTCAGAAAGACCGCGCCCCACACAGGAAGTGATGTCAGAAAAAACGCGCCACAGCCAGCTTCATAATAAAGCGGTTTCGTAACTCGGAGGTAATCACTGGAAATATGGAGGCGAGTCATCCAGACATGCCCGTGTTTCTCCTTCTTCTACATGTACAGACGCTTGTGGAAATCACACATGAATACCTTAAAAGAAAGCGATTGCAGCTATTTGGGATACAACACTTCTCAGACGGCAAGAGAACATTCCAATATCCAGGTCAGCTGTAATTCTACGTACCGAAAAACTTTGTCGAAGGAGAGACAACGAGAATGCGGGCTCCCGTGGATGTGATAAAAAAAGGTAGTGTGTGCTTTGTATTACCTGGCCGACGAGGGAAGACTACGGAAAACAGTGAATACATTTAGACTGGCAAAGCAGACTGTATCAGTTATTGTCTGCCATGTATGTCACAGACTCAATGTCTAGGTCCAGAGTATATAAAGTCACCAAAAACGAATGGCCAATGAAGCCAAAAGAGTGAGGAGTGTCCTGACCAGATATCTAGATCCCTCGATTGATTGGTGTAAAATGTTCTTTATCACATTGTTTACTTTCACATGTCCATTAAAGATTTGATCAGTTTATGATGGCTCAGGTGTGATTCACCACAATAGGGCCCCACAGCACACTGGATTCCAGTTAATTGAAATACCACAACACTGGATATTGTTCAGATAAGTGACATTTAAAAACTTGCACACAAAGCAACACTGGAGGTGACTATGACGTGCGCATTTCCCGCACATGTGTACTAGGTCGCATTGCGCCGGTGGACGAAGGGGGGCAGGGGGTCTTAAACGACCATTATGTGTGTGTGGACAAGGATAAGGTTAGGTGGGATTTACCCTGGATAACCTTAGCCGTCTTAGTGTAGAAGGGGCCTGAGGGTCATACTAAATGTGTACAAAATATAATGCACCATACCTTAAATATTTTATATTATGTAAATCAGTTGAATGGTGTTGGGCTTTTTGCATTAGTTCTTCTGAGGTTTTATTGGTTTTAAGAATCGCATGCCGGGATTTAAATCCTCTCCGGGGCCACAAATGCAAGGGTCTCGCCACCCCTTGATTCAAGGAAATAGGCACGCTATTCTATGCAATCTTGAGTCTAACTAAGGTGGCGTGTTGGTGATAGAAGTTGCAGGAAGTGGGGTGACAAGGTCAGGCAGGCTATATTCTAAGGTGCACTGAAGTGGGAAATGCAGTGAATTAGATATCAGTCACACAATTCCAATGTGCAAGGGGAACGCTGCCATGACAGGGACAAGGCAGAGGCGTGATTGAAAATGCAGCAAAAACAACTAAAACTGTTGTAGCGCTCGACAACTTCGCTGTATCTTTCTTTTTAAACAAATTGAAGCACATCTTTATTGCCACTCACCATCAAGTCCTCAGAGCTATTCTTGGTCGGCAAATCTCTTGCAATCTGTGTTTGTGTCTCGCAGACAAACATGCTCAAATTGAACCTGACAAGGACGGCTAATGTTTTGTGTGTTTTTTTTTGCAACTCGTCTTCGTTGAGCTAGGGGGGGGCAAACATGACATGCAAAAATATATTTCCAGTCGGGAAGTGTGTCGTGACAAATTCCATCAAGAGACAGGCTAAGTGCTCGGGGTATACTATTGGATTTTAGCATCATTAACGTTTCAGCACCGTGCAGGTTTCTGTCGCCATAGACAAAATTGCTGGGAATACATAGCAATTACACGCTTGGAGCCGGCGCTTAAAGGATGAGTATAGTTTCTGTAGTAAGGCCTAATGGGATTATTAGTGACTTCTCATGATGAGAGAGCTTGCAGCTCACTGTAATGCTAGAAAATGGGATCATATGAGTCAGGAATATGCTGCACAAACTGGCCTTTATGTTAATTACTGCATTACCGTTCCTAATTAAGGAATCCGTAAAGAGCGGAATAATTCATCTAATCGTCTCTCGCCTCCCGCACTCTTGTTTCTGCCATCCTACCTCACTGATTCGCCATCACAGGCCGTTACACCCTCGTTATGCTGAGTAACACTGTTAGCTCGAGGCTAACACGGGCTAAGCATGTTGAAATCCAGCTGAACATTTCAGAGGCTGCTCTTTGATGCATATTTATATACTTTCTGAGTGGAACATGCGGATGCTAGTGATGGGACAATCCTGAACCATTCTGCTCTTTGAAGTGAATGAGCTTATTTCCAATAAGGAGGCAACTTTGTCTGTGTTTAAGCCACGGGTCCCCAAACTATGGCGTAGCGTCCGAAATATGTCTCGCGGGTAGTCCCGAGTAAAAAAAAAATATATATATATTTTTGTATTTTTTTGTATCTGTCCTTTCTCACCCATCCATCAATCCATTTTCTACCGCTTGTTACTGAGGTCTCCTAGTCGCTTAGGCAAATCATATTGTCTAAAATGCTTTTTCCCCATGTATAACGTGACATCATCACGCTCGCGCCGCAAAGTCGGGAGAGAGCCAGGCACGTGCGTGCTCTTTCAGTCAATTAGTGCACGAGGGGAAAAAAATGGCGAAATCGTTGGGGAAATGCAAAATAGACTCCCAGTATAAAGTTTTTAAACATCGGTGGACATATGACTTTTTTTTTTGTTCAATGTAAGGAAAAGGCAGTTTGTCTAATCTGCAATGAGACATATATATATATATATATATATATATATATATATATATATATATATATATATATATGTGTGTATGTATGTATGTATATATACAAACCCCGTTTCCATATGAGTTGGGAAATTGTGTTAGATGTAAATATAAACGGAATACAATGATTTGAAAATCATTTCAACCCACATTCAGTTGAATATGCTACAAAGACAACATATTTGATGTTCAAACTGATGAACTTTTTTTTTTGTGCAAATAATCATTAACTTTAGAATTTGATGCCAGCAACACGTGACAAAGAAGTTGGGAAAGGTGGCAATAAACACTGATTAAGTTGAGAAATGCTAATCAAACACTTATTTGGAACATCCCACAGGTGTGCAGGCTAATTGGGAACAGGTGGGTGCCATGATTGGGTATAAAAACAGCTTCCCAAAAAATGCTCAGTCTTTCACAAGAAAGGATGGGGCGAGGTACACCCCTTTGTCCACAACTGCGTGAGCAAATAGTCAAACAGTTTAAGAACAACGTTTCTCAAAGAGCAATTGCAAGAAATTTAGGGATTTCAACATCTACTGTCCATAATATCATCAAAAGGTTCAGAAATCTGGAGAAATCACTCCACGTAAGCGGCATGGCCGGAAACCAACAATGAATTACCGCGACCTTCGATCCCTCAGACGACACTGTATCAAAAACCGACTTTAATCTCTAACGGATATCACCACATGGGCTCAGGAACACTTCAGAAAACCACTGTCACTAAATACAAATCGTCGCTACATCTGTAAGTGCAAGTTAAAGCTCTACTATGCAAAGCGAAAGCCATTTATCAACAACATCCAGAAACGCCGACGGCTTCTCTGGGCCCGAGATCATCTAAGATGGACTCATGCAAAGTGGAAAAGTGTTCTGTGGTATATATATATATATATATATACATATATATATATATATATATATATATATATATATATATATATATATATATATATATATATATATATATGTGTATATGTATGTATATTATGATTGCTGAATTTCCCCCAGGGATCAATGAAGTACTTTCTATTCTATATATATATATATATATATATATATATATATATATATATATATTATGATTGCTGAATTTCCCCCAGGGATCAATAAAGTACTTTCTATTCCATTCTATATATATATATATATATACTGTATATATATATATTTATATATAATGTATGTGTGTGTGTGTGGGAGTTGTGTTTATTTTAGTTTGCCTTTTCTTTGGCCCACCCCTATGTCATTTATTTTCTTTGCCTATTGTCGAAAAAAAAATTCTTGACATAAAAACAATGACTTGTATGTTGCTTGGAAACATTCTTATTTGCAGTAAAACCTTTCATGAACTCAACTCACTTTAGTGTGTGGGTTCTCAAATGTATGTTCCACGCCTTTGATGTCAAGAGCACTTTTGATTTGGGTTTACAAAGTTAACAACTAAAAATGAATGTTTTGGGCGTTTTTTTATCCAAACGCATACATTTGTCCAAATGTGGCCATCAAAACACAGTGTGGGTTTCCTGGACGTCGTCTTCATCATTAATAGAAAAATCAGAGGGAAAGAATCCCTCTCCCATCTTCCACTAGGTTTCTTTTTTAATCGTCTGTTTGAATATTCTCTTTGTCCCTGACTCCAAAGTCACTTGTACATGTCTTTTGTGATTTCCCGTCCTGGTTCGATGACCCGCCTTATCTTGCCTCCTATTGGCCTGTTTGTAATGTTTTTCCCTAACCTTAATCAATCGTGACTCCTGTGATAGTGTTTACTCACCTGGCTCCACTGTACTCAGTCATGCATTCATGTGTTCATATAATTGCAATGGATTTTCTTCGTATTTTTTGTCCCCTCCACCTGGATTAGTGGTCCATTTCTCTTTTAATAGCTTGTAGCTTTGATGTAAGGTACCTCGCTACATGAGTCTAAAAATAGCAAAGCATGGGTAATCGCTACTCTTTCAAAAACACTGGTGTTGTCATATGCAGGGATGGTACCTTTCACTTCTGAATTTATACAGCACCACTTTCCATTATCTGGAAATTGATACCAGTACTCAACTGTACCAAATTTCGGTACATTTGTGTGTGTTCAAATGTGTTAATAAATGTTAATATTTAATTTATTTAACATTGTTCTGTGCTATCCAGTTATTGTGTTTTCTTACATTTTGCAAGTACTGAACTGTACAGTATTATATAGTAGACTTTGCATGCAGTTCCAATTCCAAGATGTTAGATGGCAGTAGTGTATAGACTAGGGTGTGTTGCATTACACAGGAAGTAATCTTTGCAATTAAGTTTTTTCTCTTTTGTTGAGTTTTAAAACTGTAAGTATTGTATTTCTTACACAGCAAATGTTTGATTGTCACGCGCATCTTAATTTTAGAGTTGATGACTAAATTTGGAGATGTTGATGCTAATGGGCAGCATGTCTATGGCAACGCCAATGTAAAATAGCAACGAGCCAGAACATTTTGAAAGTGGACCCTTACTAAAACTAAAGCTTAGGCACTTTGTGTTTCTACATACATTTTCACTAAAGCACTCGCAAAAACTTTTATTTGGAAGCCAATTTTTCTTTTTCATTTTGCACGTCGATCTGTGATGTTTTTTTGCTGTGTCAATTGTTGTAAATGTAAGAATAATACTTTGACATTGGATAGTTCTGTCTAATTTGTATTTTATAATTAGTTTTTCGGAGCAATCTGTTTCAGGTTGATTATATAGATAAAGCCATGTACATTTTATATTATGTTGTTATTTTTAATATTCATATTGTACATTACAATATAAATTAGGTTTACAAGTATTTCAGATATAAATCAATTTAAGCAACACCAAATATCTGTGAAACCATTTGGAAGCTAAAAGAACCACATAGTAGCTTGTGAGCATCCTGTCGCAAAGGTGAGACGCATACTAAAGTGACAGGTATGGTGACCTTTAGAAAAATAACTAATATGTTCAGTTAAAATACCATACCATAGTGGATTAGGATGAACATGTGGCCCTTGATCTCCACACACACACACACACACACACACACACACACACTGGTGAATACATTTTCTTATTTTGTAAAAAGGCTAAAAACACATTTGTACTTAGAGAAAAAAACGTTTTTGTTATTATTATCAATTATTACTATGAACATTTTATATTTTTCACATTACAGAATACCAGGAGTGTCCAAACTTTTTCTCACTTGGCCCGCATACTGAGAAATTCAATTTCAATTCAACAAATTCAATGTTCATCAGTAGGTTACGTTCTCTGTTGGTATTGTTGGTCTGGACCCCAGGTAGCAGAGACAACAGGCAAATTGCAGTTTAAAACAAAACATTATTATTATTCGGGAAAGCACAAGAAAGATAGTGCAGCAGGGAAGTGCAAAAAAGGTAACCAGACACAGGAAGCTTAGGGAAAGAAATGTTGAGGTTCAAAGCAGGGACAGGGCTGGAATAAGAAACATACTGATTGGTAACCAGAGACTAGTGTGTCCTGATTTCCAATCATGGAAAAGTGGTGCAATCAAACAGGAAGCGGGTAAAATAAGAGCCCTAGAAAGGAAATAATACAGAAACTAAGCAAACTAATAATGTCCAAACTATATGTCAAGCTATTTAGGGAAAAACACATCTCAGTGTTTAGGTGACAAAGCAAATAGTTGTTAATGATGTATATTAGATACAAAATTAAGATTAATATTCAGAACATGTCAAAGACCAATAAAAAAAAATAAGGGGAAAAAAAGGCCTCCAGGCCTCACTTTGGAGACATTCCATTATGTCTTTTGGTTTATTTTGGCAATTTGTTTTGTTAAATTCTGCCATGGACCAATAAAAAAACAAGCCACGGGTTGCACTTTAGACACCCCTGCTTTTTGGGTACGTTCACACTGCAGGGTCAGATGTCCAAATCAAATTTTTTTGTCAAATCCGATCTTTTTAGTGGCCATTCAGATTACAAAAACATGTGATTTCTAATGTGAATGTAATCCGACCCGCATGTGGACATTATGTCATGACGTCGCACACACTGCAGTGTTTAGGGAAGCAAAAATGGCTTCAGCTCTAGTCAGTCTCCCTACTGGCTCTTTTGTGGCAATTTCAAGGATTTTGTGCAATCAAAGTCAACATTTTCAGAACCAAATTATAGCGCGTAGAAGATAAAGAAGGAAGAAGACAAGTATTTTGTCTCTCACAATTTCACCGGATCATTTGCTCCAATGTCTGTTTGAAGAGTGTGTGGGCGAGTAGTGGGAGACAGGAGTAGTGGAAGTATGACTTGAGTTCTTAAACATTGTTTTCAGCTCCGTTGTCAACTACTTATTTCATAACCGTCTATTTTGGCGAATAATTATGACGCTTATCACTTTTTGATGACGGATGAATCCGACCAGAGCGCGGAAGCGTTCACATTGAGGATGCGTCGCATTAATATCTGATTTATTTCCACATACGGAGGAGGCCTGGGTCGGACATTACCAAATTAGGAATTGCACTGACATTGACGAAAAAAAATGATACAGGTTGCAAATGGGCAAAAATATCGGCATTGACCTGCAATGTGAACAAGGCCTTAGAGTTCTTAGCTCATTTGCTTCCTTTCTGGCAAGCAAATAATTGTAATTAAAGAGAGAATGGGAGTGTTATTGCAGTTGGAACTAATCGATGCGTTACCGATCAACAAGTTCACCCAGAAGCAGTTTAACTAGACTTGGGCTTGCAGTTAAAACACTGTAGAAGAAGACAATATCCATTTCTCTGTTCTCAATTGTTGATGACTGATGATAACAACCAAACCCCCCCCTCCACACCCCGAATTGTAAATAATGTAAATAATTCAATGTATACACCCTGATGATTATCTTGTGTGATGACTGTATTATGATGATAGTATATATGACAGTATATATCTGTATCATGAATCAATTAAGTGGAGCCCGACTTAAACAAGTTGAAAAACTTATTCGGGTGTTACCATTTAGTGGTCAATTGTACGGAATATGTACTTCACTGTGCAACCTACTAATAAAAGTCTCAATCAATCAAAACATGAGGACAGAGGGGCTCTAAATCAAAGTTATAAGATATATTTATGTTAACCTGGTCATACTTTGAGGATGAAGTATAAGCGGTACAAACATTTAATATGCATTTTTAAATGATCCGTGTTTGTCTCGATATAGCTGTGATATTTAGCGAAACTGCGTGTGGAACAATACTTTGTTACATGTGTACATGGAGCGAAAATAGCTACTTTAGAATGTAAGTGTAGCTGTATTTATTCATTTAAAACATTTAACACCAGATATGTAAAGCTTGGCATTACATGAGTAATCAATTTGTTTTCAAATACGAGATTTGTAGTTCATTGTAGATTTCGTTGTATCCCATTGGGTTGAGTTTTTTCTTGCCCTGATGTGGGATCTGAGCCGAGGATGTCATTGTGGCTTGTGCAGCCCTTTGAGACACTCGTGATTAAGGGCTATATAAATACACTTTGATTGATTGATTGATTTTGACTATTGTAATGTTGAGCGACCCCCAGGAGGGAGCCAATCATATCCAGGCTGTGGAGATAACTTCATGCACTGAACTTTTTTCAGCGTTCGAAAGTAAAGCCTTACATCTGATCTATCTTTTTCTTTCTATGTTTACACATAAATGGGTGGACTCATGTCTTATTATTGTGTGTCTTTTTGTATGTTTTTGACTTCTATAAATTAATGAACAATGTGCTGAACTACCGGTGTTGGGATTAATTTCCTGCCTTGATTGCAAATAATACAAAATAAGTGAAAATTATCTCTCCTGAATGATACTCCACATAATATTTACACGTACATTTGAAAGTACAACCTACAAAATATTTTTTTAGCATATCATACCATTGTATGATTGATTTGAAGAAATAGACCGGACTTTTAGAGAAGACATGTTTAGTTAAAACATCCATCCATCCATCCATTTTCTACAGCCTGTAACTTGAAATATATTTAAAAATAATTTCTGAGTAGTACTTTGTGATGTTGCTGTATATAATTTAACGAGAAAGACCAAGAAGACCTCTGCGTTTGTTGGACATCTGGATTTCCTTCACAGGCGTGTTTCCGAGCGGACATCCAACTACAGCACATCATCAAGTGAGCGAATCTGATGGTCGACTGCCATATTACATTTTGTTTAAAAAATAAAGCAATCATTAAAACAATCCTCCATAAACTATCATAACTTATAAATAGGAATAATTGCTTTAAAGTAATTTTACTTGCTTTGTGAAGAGAATCATGGCCCCCTGTTCAGAATAACAAATAATTAATGCATAGTAATACGTTTAACATTTAATGAATAACAGAAGCGTATCCTAACAACCTCTTAGTGCTAAAATCTAGTGCATATATGAAACCAATTTGGAAAGTAACAAAGCTTACCAGAGTGCTTAACGAATTAGGTAAGAAGTCAAAAAATAAAAGTACAGTAATTGACTCTATCATGTTTAAAAATACAGGATTTCCCTCTGAGTAGGCGAACAATCTGCCACCAGCAACACACAAAGAGTGAATATTGGCATCGAAAAGATGTTGTGATTCAAAAAAATATCTACCAAAAATATTGCATTTTACCAATGTTTGTATTTATTTGTGGCCAAAACTTATTTTGGTGCCAATGCAACTTTTTCTACAATGTAAAAAATGTTTTCGATACTAAATCTTACTGGCAGTGTTTTGGCTCCATGCATGCCAAGCAATAATAAATCACTGCAACGTCCCAATTCCATCGTTCTTGTTAATTAGCCAGTCATTAGAGTTGGTTCATTAGTGAATATCACAATCCTCCATTCTTTTAATCAAATTTGATGGTAAATAACGATGCAGAAAAAAAATTACAAAAATAAATAACCAAGAATCAAAAGAAGAAAGTTAATTTGCAGTTCTAAACATTACTTTTTTAGTAACTTTTGTATCTCTCCTACAGCGTCCATTGCAATAAATTATGCAAATGAGGCAATGACGTCATCGAGCGACTTTTAGGGCAGCCAATAGCTACTTTCCTTGCTGAGTTATGAGTTATTCAGCCAGACTCGAAGCAATGACCTCAGCTGCTTACTACTCTGAAACTTAAGTTGGATAAATGTGAAATAAAGGAGGCAGCACACGAGTGGAACAAAGGTAAATGACATAAAATATTAACTATTTACTTTATTTCATGTTGTGAAAGTAGTGAGTGACATTTAATTTGTGTAGTTATTAGCCTCAATGCGAGTGAACAAAATGCCAATGCTAGCAAGCTAACGTTAAAACCGATGTGTTCCGGTTGTTGGCGTGAGCTAAACACTGATATTTGTTATTTATATATTGTTATATTCCGCTGAGATCATAAGTATTTGCCTGACCCTCATGAATTCATCGTTTACTGAAAAACACATACATGCGCACATACACACAATTATTCATACACATATATATAAATGGTAAATGGTAAATGGGTTATACTTGTATAGCGCTTTTCTACCTTCAAGGTACTCAAAGCACTATTTCCACATTCACCCATTCACACACTGATGGCGGGAGCTGCCATGCAAGGCCCTAACCACGACCCATCAGGAGCAAGGGTGAAGTGTCTTGCTCAAGGACACAACAGACGTGACGAGGTTGGTAGAAGGTGGGGATTGAACCAGGAACCCTCAGGTTGCTGGCACGGCCACTCTCCCAACCGCGCCACGCCGTCCTCAATGTATGTATGTATACATACATACATCCAAAGGTTTGGACACACCTTCTCATTTCAATGTGTTTTCTATATTTTCATGACTATTTACATTGTAGATTGTCACTGAATGCATCAAAACTATGACACCTGTGAAGTGAAAACCATTTCACCTCTTGAAGCTCATTGAGAGAATGCCAAGAGTGTGCAAGGCAGTTATCAGAGCAAAGGGTGGCTATTTTGACGAAACTAGAATATGAAACATGTTTTCAGTTATTTCACTTTTTTTTGTTAAGTACATAACTCCACATGTGTTCATTCATAGTTTTGATGCCTTCAGTGACAATCTACAATGTAAATAGTCATGAAAATAAAGAAAACGCATTGAATGAGAAAGGTGTGTCCAAACTTTTGGCCTGTACTGTACATATATGCGCACACATAGGTACTTACACACATACATAGGTGCATACGCTCCCACATACATACACAAATACAGTACATACATACACACACACACACATTCACTGTACAAACATAGATATACACATACTGTACATACACAAGCACATATGCATACATACACTCATGCATATAATCATATTTCATCAAACATATATACTAACGTTTCCCCCCTTT
This sequence comes from Nerophis lumbriciformis, assembly GCF_033978685.3. Classification (NCBI taxonomy): domain Eukaryota; kingdom Metazoa; phylum Chordata; class Actinopteri; order Syngnathiformes; family Syngnathidae; genus Nerophis; species Nerophis lumbriciformis. The sequence goes on along the minus strand of NC_084555.2, from coordinate 14,284,396 downwards.
AGGAAACATTGTTAAACACGGCACACTGATAAAGCTTCACCTATTTGTACTATAACAATCAATAGTTCAATAGTTTCTCTTCCCCTCCATTTATCTGCTTTCTTTTGTATTTCAAGTTTTCATTACATATATGTATTGTTGCATTTGAAACAATTGTATTGTTGATCCATCCATCCATTTTCTACCGCTTAATCCCTTTGGGGTCGCGGGGGGCGCTGGAGCCTATCTCAGCTACAATCAGGCGGGTTACACCCTAGACAAGTCACCACCTCATCACAGGGCCAATACAGATAGACAGACAACATTCACACTCACATTCACACACTAGAGCCAATTTAGTGTTGATAATAGAGGTAATTATTATTATTCATTATCAATAGTGCTATTTCTATTGGTATTTTTATCGCTCCATTTGTAGTGTAATAATATTCATTGTCATTTCTATGTTATTAATATTTACATCACTCACTGCTTTTTTGCTATCCTTTTTCTTATCATATTTGTACATACCGTGTTTGCTGATGTTGTTCTGTTGTTTTTGTCTCTCTGTCTTATCCTTCTCTTGTCCTTGCAATTTCCCCCTCTGTCTTCTTTTTTTCCCCTTCTTTCTCTCTCCTCCTGCTCCGATCAGGCTCCACCAAACATTAAAAATAAATCCACTTAATAAGGTCAAATACAAATAAGGCAACAAGAGAAGTATCACACACTTCTCTTTTGTAAAGTAAATCTGTGTAGCAGATATGGGCATTTACTTCAACAATATGATTTGCCTGAGTGGATGGACAGGACGAAGAAAAAAAAATCACTCACTGAGGACGACATTCTGACTTTTGGACACTGCAGACAAAAGCCTGACTTATATGAACAATTCGGTGAACTTTATTTTTAAATAGTTTTGTGTATTGTTGCTTTGTATTTCATTTACATACTTTTTAGCAAAATAACTCTGACATAATATTGTCTGTTTATTTACACGGTATCAATGTAGAAATATACTAAACCCCTCTTCCATACGTCATCAGGCCGGATTTATATAAACTACCCTGAACTGTGAAATGCTGTGGAATCACAAACCAAACACTTCTACAGGAACCTAAAGTTCCTGAACTTTTGGTGGAAAAGGGCCAACCTTACTACTTAAGGTGTTACTACTTACGGTCTAGCTCCATCCTATCTTGCCGATTGTATTGTACCATATGTCCCGGCAAGAAATCCGCGTTCTAAGAACTCCGGCTTATTAGTGATTCCCAGAGCCCAAAAACAGTCGTTTAGAGCGTTTTCTATTTGAGCTCCAGTATTCTGGTATGCCCTCCTGGTAACAGTTAGAGATGCTACCTCAGTAGAAACATTTAAGTCCCATCTTAAAACTCATTTGTATACGCTAGCCTTTAAAAAGAGCCCCCTTTTAGACCAGTTGATCTGCCGTCTCTTTTCTGCTCTGCCCCTCTCTCCTGCGTGGAGAGGTTATTAGGTGACCACAGATGGGTCGCTAGCTGTTCAACGTCGGGACCCGGGGGTGGACCATTCATCTGTGCATCAGTTGGGAACGTCTCTGCACAGATGATCCCCTGCTGGACCCACTATGGACTAAACTCTCACACTATTAACTAGATCCACCCTACGTTATTGCATCGGTCGCCCAGGGTCGGGGGATCCCCACATCTGCGGTCGCCTCCAAGGTTTCTCATTGTATCCCATTGGGTTGAGTTTTTTCTTGTCCTAATGTGGGATCTGAGCCGAGGATGTCGTTGTGGCTTGTGCACATATATAGCTCTTGTGATTAAGGGCTATATAAATAAACTTTGATTAATTGAACTTTGAGAGGTGGTCCCTGCTAGAAGGATGCGTCCCCCAGTTAAAGCAGCTTCGTAACTTTAGATGCCGTGGACATGCTTGCTAGCATTACCCGTATTGAGCTCACTCAAAAACTCCTTTGTCCCACACACCATCAGACTATACAACTCCTCTCTGGTGGGCAGGGGGGTACTAGGATGACAGGGGATGCAAAACAATAACATATACCCCCATTATTTATTATTTACTTTTTAAATACAATCTCAATTCTGTACACTGCTGCTGGAATTTAAATTTTCCTGAGGGAACTCTCCTGAAGGAATCAATAAAGTACTATCTATCCATCTATAAATCTACGAGCCAAGTTTGTAGCAGCCCCAAACGGCCTAGAAGTTACGGTGAGCCAGCTAAGACGCTTAACGTCGTGGCGCAGTTGGGAGAGTGGCCGTGCCAGCAACCTGAGGGTTCTTGGTTCGATCCCCAGCTTCTACCACCCTAGTCACGTCCGTTGTGTCCTTGAGCAAGACACTTCACCCTTGCTCCTGATGGGTCGTGGTTAGCGCCTTGCATGGCAGCTCCCGCCATCAGTGTGTGAATGTGTGTGTGTGAATGGGTGAATGTGGTAATACTGTCAAAGCGCTTTGAGTACCTTGAAGTAGGGTTGGGCGATATGGCCTTTTATTAATATCTTGATATTTTTAGGCCATGTCACGATACACGCTATGTATTTCGATATTTTGCCTTAGCCTTGAATGAACACTTGATGCATATAATCACAGCAGTATGATGATTCTATGTGTCTACATTAAAAACATTCTTGTTCATACTTCATTAATATATGCTTATTTTAAACTTGCATGCAGAGAGGGAAATCACAACTAAGTCAAATTACCAAAACTGTATTTATTAAACAGTTATTAAGCAGTGGCACAAACATTTATGTCATTTCCAAAACCGAAAGTGCAAGATTGTCAGAGACATTTTAAAACAAGCTATTAGTGCACTTTTGTGCATGATGTCACTAAGATGACATATCAAAACAACACTAAATTAAAGTGCACTTTTTGTACAGAACGCCACTACAATAGTTTAAAACAAATAAAGTGCACTTTTGTGCATGATGTCACACAAGATATTTCAATAACTGTCAAATAAAAATGAGCTGCATAATAGGAAATCAAATAGTGTATGTTCCTGCGAACGTTATCTCCTTCTGTTTTTGTTTCATACGGTGTTGATGTGGAAATAGTTGCTTCGGCATTTTGTTGGTGTGGCACCGAACGGAGATGTTGACATGCGGCGTTTCAAGCACTCCTTATTCTCTCGCGGGTGACTTTTCAAATGATGCTACATTAGCAGTGGTGCTACTTTTTGTAGCAACGCTTTTGCCGCAAAATTGTTCAAGATCTTCCCGCCTGAAGCCAAACCACCGCCAGACGATGGACCCCTATCTGTTTTTCTTGGGAATTAATTAGAGATGTCCGATAATGGCTTTTTGCCGATATCCGATATTCCGATATTGTCCAACTCTTTAATTACCGATACCGATATCAACCGATACCAATATATGCAGTCGTGGAATTAACACATTATTATGTCTAATTTGGACAACCAGGTATGGTGAAGATAAGGTACTTTTTAAAAAAAATTAATAAAATAAGATAAATAAATTAAAAACATTTTTTTGAATAAAAAAGAAAGTAAAACAATATAAAAACAGTTACATAGAAACTAGTAATTAATGAAAATTTGTCAAATTAACTGTTAAAGGTTAGTACTATTAGTGGACCAGCAGCATGCACAATCAGGTGTGCTTACGGACTGTATCCCTTGCAGACTGTATTGATATATAATGTAGGAACCAGAATATTAATAACAGAAAGAATAAATGATAATGATAAATGGGTTGTACTTGTATAGCACTTTTCTACCTTCAAGGTACTCAAAGCGCTTTGACACTACTTCCACATTTACCCATTCACACTAAGGCTGAAACGACGCGTCGACGTCATCGGTTACGTAAATACGTCGACACCGTTTTTGTGCGTCGGCGCGTCGCATATTTACGTCACACTACTGTCATGGCGGAGCGCAAAGCAGACGATGCGAGCGAGGGGAAAAAAGCACGCCAAAAGTCGTCAAAAGTGTCCGAGTATTTCAATAAACGGCCTAATAATGTTGTTGTATGCACACTGTGTCGAGCGGAAATGGCCTATCATAGCAGCACAACGGCTATGAACGAACATTTGAAAAGAAAACCCCCGACAGCGTTCTTGCCATCACCATCAACTAGTCAATCGTCCGCGTGCGTATACGTTGTCATTATTACACAAAAACATGAATGTGTCATTTGTATCTGCGTTGTAAATTCATAAACTAAAGCACCGTTTGCTCTGAGAGGCGCGTTTGGCGTGCCTGTTCAGTGTTTACAAAGACGCGCTCCTCTTTAACGCTGTGGAGAGGCGGCGGCGGCGAGCGAGCGGCGAGGCAGGGCGCGCCGGGAGCGACGCCGCAAGAGACAGGGGACGACGAGCGAGCGAGGAAGAGGAGTTGAAAAGCGAGGAAAGAAAGAGAAAAGAGTTGGAAAAGAAAAGACTTTGTGTAAAATTAAAAGATTGTAAACCTGGCAAAGCCGTCTGGCGTTCAGTCTGTCGGTCCTGAAAGAACCCCACGGCACAAGACGTGTCACAAACGCTAACGTTAATTAGTTGTGCAAATACCTTTTACAACATTAACAGTTACATATACTATGTACAAACGAACAATTAACTTTCACTTTAATCATACTATCATTGTTGTGTTATTAAGCAAAATAAGCAATACTTTTACTTTTGTTGAAATGTTTACACTGTACACTTTTTTGTATTGGATGTTTAGCTTTATTTTTGCACATTTTAGCAAATAAGCAATACTTTTACTTTTGTTGAAATGTTTACACTTGTTACAGAATATTTCCGTTTTGCACTTTTTTGTATTGGATGTTTATCTTTATTTTTGCACATTTTAAAGCAAAATAAGCAATACTTTTACTTTTTAAATGCTTATACTATTCCAGAATATTAAGATTTGCACTGGATGTTTACTTTTATATTTGCACATTAAAAAGCAAATAAGCTACTTTTAATTTTGTTAAATGTTAAAAGTTTTAAATGTTTACATTGTTACAGAATATTTTGTCATGTTGTTGTCAATGTTGACTGAGTGGCCATACTTTTTTTTTTGTAAATAAAAGCCATGCCTTTTGAAAAAACTGGCCTACATTTATTTTTTCCTCTTCATTTAAAAAAAATAAAAATAATCGGTAAAAGGAAAAATAATCTATAGATTAATCGAAAAAATAATCTATAGATTAATCGATAGAAAAATAATCGTTAGTTGCAGCCCTAATTCACACACACATTCACACACTGATGGAGGGAGCTGCCATGCAAGGCGCTAACCAGCACCCATCAGGAGCAAGGGTGAAGTGTCTTGCTCAGGACACAACGGACATGACGAGGTTGGTACTAGGTGGGGATTGAACCAGGGACCCTCGGGTCGCGCATGGCCACTCTTCCACTGCGCCACGCCGTCCCTAACAAACAACCCTTTTGTGTGAATGAGTGTGAATGAGTGTAAATGGGGGAGGGAGGTTGTTTGGGTTGGTACACTAATTGTAAGTGTATCTTGTGTTTTTTATGTTGGTTTAATAAAAAATTTAAAAAATAAATAAAACGGTACCGAAAATAAAAAAAACGATACCGATAATTTCCGATATTACATTTTAGCGCATTTATCGGCCGATATTATCGGACATCACTAGAATTAATGCTTCCTTCATTTGTTACCAGATTCCCACCTTCTCTCTCTCGTATTACCACCCGCAACCGCACCGTTAGCATCACAGCTAACGTTGCCATGTCGCTACCTGTCTGATCCGCGGGAGCGTGTGACGTTGCACACGTGACGTATGTAAGAAGGTGCGCTTGTTTTATGTCTCTGTGAGAAGGAGAGACAAGAAAGAGTGGGAAACGCATGCAGTGTAATGCCCGCAGCTAAATGTAACTGCGTGAGAACATATACTCGAATATCACGATATAGTCATTTTCTATATCGCATAGGGACAAACCCGCGAAATATCGAGTATATCGATATATCGCACAGCCCTACCTTGAAGGTAAAAAAGCGTTATACAAGTTTAACCCACTTACTAGATTTAGCTTGTTAGCACTCAGTCTACCAGCCACCACACCGTGATGTAAACGGGCAAACATTCATGGTCCATGGCATGAACACATTATATAGAATATTACGTTATATTGGACTGCATTAAATAACATTTTGAGTGTACCACTATAGGTCGACCCATCAGGGAAAACTCATAGCAGGTAGCCACAAAACTGTATTAGCAATCAGGATTTTGTAAAGTAAAAAAAGTGAAATATAAAAAAAGTAGGTCACCCAGACCAGCAAGAAACAGTTGTCCTGTGTCTCTCTTATATCTGCAAAGGACAACCCGGAGTGCCGGGAGCCATCTGTAATGACCCGACGACAGCGGCGCTCTGCCGGCTCAATGAAATGGATAACTCTGACCAGCCAGGAAACAAGGAGGGATCCAAGGTAAGTGTCTGTCTGGATGAAGAGCGAGGTCACATGTCACATCTTTTCACATCCTGCCAGCTACAACCATCACACAGAATGTCCCACAAATTTGCACACAAGAAATGTGATGCTGTCCTCTACGTTTCATTGGCGTGACCACATACAGGATCCATTATCCGAACCATGTTGTTAAATCCTAGAAATCAAACCCTTTTTGCATGATGCATATTTTACTAGTCCCACTGAGTTCCTGGCAGTCAGTCCACCCATCGCTAACATCTGAAGTTGTCGCCGCATCTACACTTCCGACAGAGATCCATTAAACTCAACATGCAGTTAATGGACTTTTTGGCAGCCGATATCATTTTGCAGATGCAGACCTGTAGGGCCATTACAGACTTTTGCTAATCAGGGAGGTCAACTATCCATCATGCACTTCGGTGTAATTTGTTACACTACTGCTTAATGGCTGGATGAGTACCAACATCCCATCACTGTCCGAGGGGGGAGTCTAATTTATGATGATTTGGACTTTTTAACATAATGAGAAGCATAATCAAATATTTACGTTTTCACTTTAACACTACGAAGCTTTTCCACACTTTTCAACACTTCTTTCTCTGAATAATCCTTGTTACAAAACCCAAAACCAGTGAAGTTGGCACGTTGTGTAAATTGTCAATAAAAACAGAATACAATGATTTGCAAATCCTTTTCAACCTATATTCAATTGAATGCACTGCAAAGACAAGATACTTAATGTTGGAACTGGTAAACTGTGTTACTTTTTTTCAAATATTAACTCATTTGGAATTTGATGCCTGCAACATGTTTCAAAAAAGCTGTCACATGTGGCAAAAAAGACTGAGAAAGTTGAGGAATGCTCATCGAACACTTATTTGGAACATCCCACAGGTGAACAGGCTAATTGGGAACAGGTGGGTGCCATGATTGGGTATAAAAGCAGATTCCATGAAATGCTCAGTCATTCACAAACAAAGATGGGGCGAGGGTCATCGCTTTGTGAACAAATGCGTGAGCAAATTGTCGAACAGTTTAAGAACAACATTTCTCAACCAGCTATTGCAAGGAATTTACGGATTTCACCATCTACCGTCCGTAATATCATCAAAAGACTCAGATAATCTGGAGAAATCACAGCACATAAGCCACGGGGCTAAAAACCAACATTGAATGCCCGTCACCGCTCGATCCCTCAGGCAGTACTGCATCAAAAACCGACATCAGTGTTTAAAGGATATCACCACATGGGCTCAGGAACACTTCAGAAAACCACTGTCAGTAACTACAGTTTGTTGCTACATCTGGAAGTAAAAGTTAAAACTCTACTATGCAATGCGAAAGCCATTTATCAACAACACCCAGAAACGCCGCCGGCTTCGCTGGGCCCGAGCTCATCTAAGATGGACTGATGCAAAGTGGAAAAGTGTTCTGTGGTCTGATGAATCCACATTTCAAATTGTTTTTGGAAACTGTTGACAATCGTGTCCTCCGGACCAAAGAGGAAAAGAACCATCCGGACTGTTATAGGTGCAAAGTTCAAAAGCCAGCATCTGTGATGGTATGAGGGTGCATTAGTGCCCAAGGCATGGGTAACTTACACATCTGTGAAGGCACCATCAATGCTGAACAGTAGATACAGGTTTTGGAGCAACATATGTTGCCATCCAAGCAATAGCATTTTCATGGACGCCCCTGCTTATTTCAGCAAGACAATACCAAGCCACATTCTGCATGTGTTACAACAGCGTGGCTTCGCAGTAAAAGAGTGTGGGTACTAAACTGACCTGCCTGTAGTCCAGACCTGTCTCCCATTGAAAACGTGTGGCGCATTATGAAGCCTAAAATACCACAATGGAGACTGTTGAACAACTTAAGCTGTACATCAAGCAAGAATGGGAAATAATTCAACCTGAAAAGCTTAAAAAAATTGGTGTCCTCAGTTCCCAAACGGTTACTGAGTGTTGTCAAAAGGAAAGAAGGCCATGTAACACAGTGGTAAAAATGCCCCTGTGTCAACTTTTTTGCAATGTGTTGCTGCCATTAAATTCTAAATTAATGATTATTTGCAAAAAAAAATTAGGTTTCTCAGTTCGAACGTTAAAAACTATCTTGTCTTTGCAGTCTATTCAATTGAATATAAGTTGAAAAGGATTTGCAAATCATTGTATTCTGTTTTCATTTACGATTTACACAACGTGCCAACTTCACTGGTTTTGGGTTTTGTAGTTACCATTTTTGGTTTCTGAGTTGTTTGTTGTTTAGTGTTTCTTCCTGCCTCGTGCTGTAATTTTTATTTCACTTCCTGTTTTGGTTTTGTCTTGTTTTTGAGTGCTATTACACACACCTGCTCTTGATTAGTGATCTGGGGACTGCCTCTGAAAACTAATCAGAAGGGTTTATCGCCTCCCTTGCGACACTGGTCCAATGACCAATATTCATGGTAGGCCTTTTGATTTGTGCCTGCCTGGTCCAAAACAAAATACCTTCTTATCTGCACTTCGTCTCTGCATCCTGGGGTCACGTCAACAGCAACCATGTGCTACCTTGACATTTGTTCCATTAAAACTTAGTCATGCATTTTTATTGAGGCTAATTCTCATTATATTATGTCCTTATCCTAACAGGATGACATCTACAGTATAGTAGAGTTGTGAATCTTAGAACCACTCACGACAAAATTTGATTCCGATTCTTGTGGAAACGATTAGATTCAGAATATTTTCGTGCTGTTACTCGTTTCACAATAAATACTCCTTCAGTAACAAAGGGGTGACAAACACTTAGCAAGGCTTCTTGTCTCCACCTGCTCTCTCATGCTCAATGTGTGGTACGCTTAGAAAGTCCTTGCAGTGATAATAATACTTTTAAGAAGTGTAGTTCATTTGCTGCCTTGGAGGCCATGATTAGTAACGTTGAAGCAACTCCACACTGTGAACATTGCTGCGCCAGCTAGTGGGTAACTAAAATAATTCACTGACCCCCCGAAAATTCCCGTCCACTAATCTTCAGGGTTGATTATGTCAAACTTTGTGGCACCTAAATGTTAGCCTTTAGCGAAGACGGGGCTATTTATTTCTCCTCCATACAGAAATTAGCGACACCTGAAGCTGTCATTGTATTTTTAATGCCATGACAATAAAGGTATTCTATTTTATCGCAAGAACATTAGCAGTGCGCTTGACAACATGGCATTTTCTCATAATAGTACCATTTGTTTTACTTTTTTTCTTTTCTAACATTAACATGTTTTGTGTAGAATTGTCACTTTATTGTTATAACTGTAAACAAATATTTTTTGTCACTCAAATAACAACTGAATTTAGTTCATTCACATTGTGTAGATACATTCCCTGAAACATCACAAATACATTCCCTTCACATTTAACCACTTTTTCCTTAAAATTGTGATTTAAAAAAATGTTTTATTTATATTTTAAGTACTATTTTTGTCACATTTTAACCCTACTTTTGGAGCATCAAAACGACTTAATTCTAATAACTTATCACATTACGTTTTCCTGTGATTTTCTTTATATTACTACTTGATTTGTGTAACATTTTTCCCTCATAAAATTTGATATTTTTTCACACAATATGATGACTTTATTCTCGTATCTATAATGGTAAAAAAATTGCAGTATTATTTAAACTTCTTTCTTTTAATGTTTAACTTTAATCTTGAGACACTACGACTTTAATCCCATAACACTGCAACTGTATTCTTCTAACTTTATGACTTTAATTATTGTATTATTACAAGTTAATTATTGTACCAATACAGATTATATTTCGTAAGCCATCCATGTTCTTGTTCATTTAAAGCTAAAAATGTTCTTTTAACTTTACCAATTTACCAATTTATTTTATTTATTTTTTATAAAATACCTTCTTTTTTTTTTACAAAAGTATTGTTGCCCTCGTTTTTTCCTTATAAAATAATACATGTCTTTATTCCTTTCTTGTTTATAACATGATTACTAAATCCAGTATTTATTTTTGTTACTGTACAATTTGTTTTTCCTTGCGGCACTACCACTGTGTAACATCAAGACTTAGGGGCCTGATTTACTAAAGGTTTACGTGTACTAAAACACGTGCAATCCTGATATCACGTGCAAAGCTGATCTCCGAAACTTGTGCAAAGTGGATTGCATCTGTTAAGTGAGCAGAATTGGGCCTGCAATCAGTTTTGCGTCTCTTCGGCCAGAAAAACAAAAAAAAGTAGTTTCATTGTCGAGGCACTGCACAACTGCTTGGGAAATGCCCATAAAAAGTGGAAGATGTCTCCTGCTTGTTTGAAAACAGCAAAACTCCACAGGTAGGAGCATGAATGTGCAGTAAACGAGAGTGCCTCAGTGGTGATGCCTCTTATAGTACTTCCTAGGGTCAATATTTTGTTACAGGTACCAAAATGTATTTCGATACTTTGTGATAGTTTTCAAAATAAAGGGGACTACAAAAGATGTAATTATTGGCTTTTTTTCTCTCCAAATCTTAGGAAACATTACACATACGTTTCGTATTGCAATCAAAGCACAATTTTAGTTGAAAAAACTATTTTGGCAAAAAAAGAACAGCGTGAACATACAAGACAACTTCTCTTTTAGTAGTAAGTAAGCAAACAAAAGGCTGCTTACATATGCAGTAAAATATTGTGTCATTTACTATTCTGGTGTGATTATATGCATCAAGTGTTCATTCAAGGCTAAGGCAAAATATCGCGATATATATCGTGTATCGCGATATGGCCTAAAAATATCGAGATATTAAAAAAAAGGCCATATCGCCCAGCCCTATTGCACACGCTGTTTCCCACATGGCGTTTGGACTCTAGTAAATCAGGCCTCTTTGTGCTTGAAGAGTTAAAAGAAACATCATGTTGCAAGACGACAATCAGTGGAGGCTGCATGCTAAACAAACCGTGCTTCCTGTGTGGAGCCGTGGAGGAGGCAGTGTGCTAATTATTTACTGATGCAGCAAAGGCGACCAAATGCCTGCTTCGGCTTGAACTGTGAGGGAACACCCTGGCGGTGTCACCTGGGTAACGACACGCAAGAAGACAGGGATCACGGGGGTGTGTGGGAGTGAGAAAGAGCGAGGCATAGAATGGTCAGTAAAGTGGAGGTTCACTGGTGAGTCAGCGAGGGAGGGCGGCCACAGCGGGGGAACAGCGGTAGCGTATTAGATTTCAGATGCATATGAATGACCAACTGCTGGCTTTGCTCTAGCTTTAGGGGGAAATTGCACGGGCTCCCTTTGAGCTGCACTTTTGAATCTAGATTACTGCTTTACTTAATCCTGGGGTGGGCAGGTAGGGGGTCATGAATGTCTGTGGCTGGTGCCATTAAAACTGAGACTTGCAGAGAGGTACTTTGCCTCTTTTAAGTACATTTCTCACTATCTACAATAGAACTAAGGCGGAGGCGTCCAAACATTTTCCAGCGAGGGCCACATAGAGAAAAATTGAAGGATGCGAGGGCCACTTATATCTCAGTGGCCTAGTGGTTAGAGTGTCCGTCCTGAGATCGGTAGGTTGTGAGTTCAAATCCCAGCCGAGTCATACCAAAGACTATAAAAATGGGACCCATTACCTCCCTGCTTGGCACTCAGCATCAAGGGTTGGAATTGGGGGTTAAATCACCAAAATGATTCCCGGGCGCGGCCACCGCTGCTGCCCACTGCTCCCCTCACCTCCCAGGGGGTGATCAAGGGTGATGGGTCAAATGCAGAGAATAATTTCGCCACACCTAGTGTGTGTGTGACAATCATTGGTACTTTAACTTTAACTTTAACTAAAAATACTCAAACCAAAACAATGTGCATATGCTAACATTTGAAAAACACTTCTACATCTTAGCTTTGTGTTATAGATAACAAAGCAATAAAATAATTTATTATTTTAATAATGATTTTATTTGCATTTATATTAACTGTGCTCTAAAGTAAGCTTGTATTTACTAAAATTGCTATTATACCGTCAACTGAAACGCTTTTGAGGGCTTTTGTACACTCAAAAACATATCATGTCTCACAAGAAATGTGTATACTTTTTCATCATGACACGGAAATCATCAAAGACCTTATACAGTAAGACGCTCAGGTTGTCGACCATTTTGAAGTGAAGTGAAGTGGAATTATATTTATATAGCGCTTTTCTATAGTGACTCAAAGCGCTTTTACATAGTGAAACCCAATATCTAAGTTACATTTAAAGGGGAACATTATCAACAGACCTATGTAAGCGTCAATATATACCTTGATGTTGCAGAAAAAAGACCATATATTTTTTTAACCGATTTCCGAACTCTAAATGGGTGAATTTTTGGCGAATTAAACGCCTTTCTATTATTCGCTCTCGGAGCGAGTTGTGACGTCACATCGGGAAGCAATCTGCCATTTTCTCAAACACATTACAAACACTGAGTCAAATCAGCTCTGTTATTTTCCGTTTTTTCGACTGTTTTCCGTACCTTGGAGACATCATGCCTCGTCAGTGTGTTGTCGGAGGGTGTAACAACACGAACAGGCACGGATTCAAGTTGCACCAGTGGCCCAAAGATGCGAAAGTGGCAAGAAATTGGACGTTTGTTCCGCACACTTTACCGACGAAAGCTATGCTACGACAGAGATTGCAAGAATGTGTGGATATCCTGCGACACTCAAAGCAGATGCATTTCCAACGATAAAGTCAAAGAAATCTGCCGCCAGACCCCCAGTGAATCTGCCGGAGTGTGTGAGCAATTCAGGGACAAAGGACCTCGGTAGCACGGCAAGCAATGGCGGCAGTTTGTTCCCGCAGACGAGCGAGCTAAACCCCCTGGATGTCTTGGCTCACACCGTCCCTAATGCCACCGAAGATGATCAAGAGAAGAATATCGACCCTAGCTTCCCTGGCCTGCTGACATCAATTCCAAAACTGGACAGATCAGCTTTCAGGAAAAGAGAGCGGATGAGGGTATGTCTACAGAATATATTAATTGATGAAAATTGGGCTGTCTGCACTCTCAAAGTGCATGTTGTTGCCAAATGTATTTCATATGCTGTAAACCTAGTTCATAGTTGTTAGTTTCCTTTAATGCCAAACAAACACATACTAATCGTTGGTTAGTAGGCGATCGCCGAATTCGTCCTCACTTCCTCCCGTGTCGCTGGCTGTCGTGTCGTTTTCGTCGGTTTTGCTTGCATACGGTTCAAACCGATATGGCTCAATAGCTTCAGTTTCTTCTTCAATTTCGTTTTCGCTACCTGCCTCCACACTACAACCATCCGCTTCAATACATGCGTAATCTGTTGAATCGCTTAAGCCGCTGAAATCCGAGTCTGAATCCGAGCTAATGTCGCTATAGCTTGCTGTTCTATGCGCCATGTTTGTTTGTGTTGGCATCACTATGTGACGTCACAGGAAAATGGACGGGTGTATATAACAATGGTTAAAATCAGGGATATTTTTTTTAGGGATATTGCGTGATGGGTAAAATTTTGAAAAAAACCTCGAAAAATAAAATAAGCCACTGGGAACTGATTTTTAATGGTTTTAACCCTTCTGAAATTGTGAAAATGTTCCCCTTTAAACCAGTGTGGGTGGCACTGGGAGCAGGTGGGTAAAGTGTATTGCCCAAGGACACAAAGGCAGTGACTAGAATGGCGGAATCGGGGATCGAACCTGGAACCCTCAAGTTGCTGGCACGGCCACTCTACCAACCGAGCTATACCGCCCGTTTTCAGGTCCCATTTTTGGGGGATTTGGTCCCGTTGATTTTTTCATAGTTTTTTGTTCTAATTTGGGACCTGTTCAGTTTGTCTATAGAATGTGTCGCTGGCCGCACTTTGGACACCCCTGAACTAAGGTGACACCTAAACACACCAAATTGAGCCATTAACAGCAAGAACCATATTAAGTAAGTTTATTATCAAAGGTACGCATCTCACACACCACAGACAAACACACACTTACACACACAAAACTCTTCAACAGACAACCCCAGCTTCAACAGCGGGGAGGAGGTTTTGCTGTAGCCTTAAAGACAACCATCTGGGCACACCGCCAAACAGACTTTCCTCAACAGCAAGTAATGAGAGCACTGAACTCCAATGATAGAGCACTAAAGTACTACAACGTTCATTTCATTAGAGGGCAAGACATTATCTAGCCAAATATATACACACAGTAGATATGAACATAGGGATATTAGAGCCACACTCAAATAATAATAGAATAAGAAACAAAAATACTAGGATAATGTGAAAAATTGCAATCTTAACAGACAAAAGACTTTTTGGAGAAAAAAGTATTGGATTAACGTTTTTTTTTTAATATTCTGGTCGATCATGCTGTAAATAGTGCCATTTTTTCAAATGCAGATTTTACAAGTCACAGTTCAACTTCGTCCCGGACCGTATTCTTAGGCTAGCAAAGAATTTCACATAAGCGATAACACAAAAAAATATAACATTATTTTTGTAAGTTTCCAACAATTTTCTCAAAAAATCTTTTTCTCAAGCAACCTTTTTTTTTCTCACAAAAACACAAATGTTCCCTCCTAAAGTTATATCATTCTCTGAAGTTTTTCTTGTAATTGAGTTTATTTTTGTTAATCCTAAAAAAAAAAGTTTCTGGAAAAAAAATGTTTTCAGTATTTGTTTTTTAAGGGGAACTGCATTTTTTGGGGAATTTTGCCTATTTGCCTATGAGAGACAAGAACACACGTCTTTTTTTAAACGATTTTAAAGATCCATCCATTTTCTACCGCTTATTCCCTGTATATGTGTGTGTATATATACACACACACACACATATATATATATATATATATATATATATATATATATAATGTGGTATTAGACACGTTTATAACAATATGTAACATGTTCAAAATTTACCGTATTTTGATCATTTCAATGATTACCGAGACCGATTTATTTTGCGCATTGATTTCTGTTTTTTATAGCAGCGCACGTCTTACTTCTGGCAACAAATGTCTGTTCCTACTTCCGGAATCAAACATGAGTGTGTTTTCTAATCATGTCAGACTTGGTAACAGACAACGAAAACCGCTATTTTTGCACAAATGAGGATTTACAACCTTATTCTTTTGAAGCTAAAAGCTAGCACGAAGGAAGAGTGTGAAGTTGGAGCAGACGGAAGCCGGGAGAGGCGGATGAAAGCAATTTTGACGCTATAAATATGCAACTTGGAGACAAGCTGTATCGACATAAATGGATTGCTTACCCAAAATCAACAGGAAACGTCCCTTGCCAGCTGGACCAGAGAAACAACTGTCCATCGAGTGAGTCACACCTTATATTGACCATGATACACTCAGCACGTCCTGCGTGTTATTACAACTACAGTACATACGCTGTATGGGTAGCTCAGCTGTGTACAAACAAAATATGGAATGTGGGATAACACTTTGCAGATACTGTAATATGATTGTTCATGTTTGTCAGTCAGTACAAAATGGTGTCGTATGGCAGTGTTGTGCATTACAAAATCAAACGTGTTTCGTGTTGTCGTAGAAGCTAGCTTATCTTTTGCCGTAGATAGCTTTTACGGCTAATACCAAAGCACGCCGATGTGTGACTATGCTAGAAACATTGTTCAGTGGTCGCTCTTACAATAAAAATGTCGCTACAGCTTGGTTATTATACAGCTTGCAACAAGAAGTACCGGTATACATTATACAGAACATTTATAACACAAAGATCTACAAAAGAAGTACAAAACGTATAAGAACAAGCTAACTGACATACTACGAACATCTAGGAAATAATATTACAGTCAATTATTGGACCGGAACAAAAACAATATGAGAGCAACATGGAACATCCTAAATAGCATTATTAAAAATGATGCAAAGAAGGATAATCCTAAACACTTCTTAGATAGAATTTTTTTTAAATGACAATGTGAACAAAGTACTTGAAAACTTCAACAAGTAATTTGTGAACATTCGACCAAAAGATTCCAGATCCAGAGTATGTTGAGGACTTGAATGGCACTATAGACAGAAATCCCAACTTGGATGTTCCTCGAAGGTGTGACAAAATAGGAAATAATCAATATTGTGAAAAAATGTAAATCCAAGACCTCAACTGATTGTAATGGAATTGATAACCTTTAACATATATCAGCAACTTCTCATTTCCAACAGGCAAATTCCCAAACAAAATGAAAATAACAAAAGTCGTACTCATTTTTAAGACTGGAGACAAACACCAGTTTACAAACTACAGACCTGTTTCTTTACTTGCACAATTTTCTAAAATTATTGAAAAGCTGTTTAACAACATATTGGACAATTCTATAATTAAAAATGAAACACTCACAGACAACCAATGCGGATACACAGCCAACATTTGAACATCAATGGCATTAATTAAAATAACGGAATAGATCACCAATGCAATAGATAGCAAAAAATGTACTGCTGCAGTTTATTTAACAAAAACATTTGGCACAATTAATCATAATATCTTAATAAACACATTAGACTGGTATGCCATCAGAGGGTTGGACTTGAACTGGGTAAGAAGCTACTTAACCAACAGGAAGTAATACGTGAAGATAGGCGAAAACACGTCGACAGAGCTGAAAACATCTTGTGGCGTACCTCAGAGATCAATACTGGGACCAAAATTGTTCAATCTTTATACAAACAACATTTGTAAAGTTACAAAGGACAAAGTTAGTTTTATTTGCAGATGACACGACTGTGTTTTGTTCAGGAGAGAACACACATAAGCTAATACTAATAATAACAGAAGAAATTGAAAAGATGTTTTGACATAACAGACTGTCTTTGAATCTCAGCAAAACTAGAATATTGTTATTCGGTAACAGTAGAAGGGAAAGTCAAACACAAATACACACAGACAGAGTAGACATTGAATGAGTAAAAGAAAACACAATTTTGGGTGTAGTAATAGGTGATAAAATGAACTGAATGTAAAAGAAAAAAAATACAACATAAAGTAGCAAGAAACATGTCAATAATTAATAGAGTAAAATATAATCTAGACCAAAAATCACTACTTATTGTCTACTACTAACTAGTGTTACAACATCTGAGTTATTGTGTAGAAATATGTGGAAACAATCACAAAAGTGCGCTTCATTCAAAAACGGTGTTACAAAAAAGATCAGTTAGAATAATACATAATGTCGGATATAGAGAACATACAAACCCTTTATTTATTGAATAAAATATTTTGGAATTCAATGTTTTCAATTCTCATATTGAAATATAATCTCCCACTTTGCGACTTTTAAATTGTGTGTATTCATTTTACTATGTCTTACTGTTATTTTGTCCTTTTATTTATTTATGTATTTTTACTAATTTATGTATATATTTTGTTTGATTGTTTCGTGGTCAGGGTGGGTCAGGCGAGCGAGATTCCACTATTAACAAATGAAAAAGAATCTGAGCATTTTATACACATTTTGATTATAAAGTTTAGTAAAGTTAGTAATAGGGTATGATAATAATAATAATAAAGTAGATCAGTAAATCACTCAAAAAATATATATTTGGCCTATTAAACGCTTGCTCTCTAAATTGGATGAAGATCACAACGTATACATTCAATTCTACTATAAAATCATACAAAGAGTTATTTCCACTTTTCTCATTCGGAATGTAAGCTTTGCTCCCGTAGCTGCTTTACAAATAAATATTGAACACAAGAGTCACAATTAATTGCGAACACGACTCTGTAAATCCAAACCAAACACATTCACGCTGAGTGACCTTTATGATCACTCTCTAGGCTAAACACTTTTTATTATGATTTATAAAATGGTATCGAAATTATTTTTTGTTTTTTTTCTCAGTGCAAACCCAAATTGAACCCCAAATGGGCGGAAGGACTTTGTTTAATTAATCAGATTACTGAGAGCTGAAAAGAGAAGCAGGTGCACCTCTCCGAGTTCCTGTCCCCCTCAACAGATAATTCACATGACGGATGCACGACCTCCGGCAGCTCCCCACAGAAAAGTGACCTTATCCCAATGAGATCTTCCCACGTGTCAGAACATATTCGAAGACGATTGATTGAACTGTTTTTTCCCATGTCGGGAGAGACAATACAACCCCCGACAACTTGCCAGGTTTTGATTGAAGCAGCAACCCCGTTAAACTTCTTGATTCTAAATAATAATCCTTCCTATTTACCCTGTTTTTTGAAATACCCCCAGAAACTCCAGGCGGCCACTAAAGGAAACGCCCAATAGTTTTCTAGAACTATTGGGGCATCTGAACGCTGATAAGCAGTGTTTCTACAAGTTTAAGCCAGTGTTGCAGTGACTAAACGTTCTTGGACTTTTGGTGGATAAGAGGCAGATGTAACCGCATAAAGATGAAAACAATTCTGCAGATTTCCCTGCAACGTTAACATCAGTTCTACCGTATTGTTCAGGAGAGAACATACAGAAGCTAATACAAAAAATAACAGAAGAAATGAACAAATTAAAAAGATGGTTTGAAAAAATATATATATATCTTTGATCTCAGTAAAACTAAAATAATGCTATTTGGTAACAGTAGAAGGGAGAGTCAAACACAAATACAAATAGACGGAATAGAAATTGAAAAATTAAATTAAACCAAATTTCTAGGTATAATGATTGATGATGAATTGAATTGGAAATCTCATGTAAAGGGGGGGCGGGGTTTGGTGGTAGAGGGGGTGTATTTTGTAGCGTCCCGGAAGAGTTAGTGCTGCAAAGGGTTCTGGGTATTTGTTCTGTTGTGTTTATGTTGTGTTACGGTGCGGATGTTCTCCCAAAATGTGTTTGTCATTCTTGTTTGGTGTGGATTCACAGTGTGGCGTGTATTTCTTACAGTGTTTATTCGGCCATTCTCAGTGTAACCTGTATCACTTTTGATCAAGTATGCATGGCATTCACGTATGTGTGCGTACAGAAGTCGCACGTATCTTGTGACTGGGCCGGCACGTTGTTAGAATGGATGAAAAGCAGACGTGAAGACAGCTCGTAGAGGACGTTAAATTAAGGCAGTGCCTTTACGGCACGCCACCAAGACTGTGGTCCGGGTGGACTACGAGATATAATGACTAATGAACACCTTCGTTCATTAATGAAGGTTGCCTCAGCTCAAAGCCTGAGCCCCGACATTAATGAACTAGCATCCAAGAAAATATGACAGGTATCTGGCTTGGGCACATCAGATTAGATCAGTGTGTTGCAAACTGAGCAGTTTAAAGTCCTGAATGGTTGGTTTATTCATTGTTATTTTATTTTCCAATGTATTAGCCTGTGGAAAACGTTAATGTTGATATTTACCTCAGAAGGCTGCAAATAGAAAAGAGGCATTCAATTTTAATGTAAATTGTATTTGATATGACATTGATATTTTTTAATTATTAATATTATTATTTGAAACTCGATTTTGCATGTCACTATAAAGTTATATAAGTCTTGCTTGTTCAATATTCAATGCAAAACTTGTTTGGGTCCCTATTAAAAGGTTCATTTGTTCAACCTTGGCCCGCGGCTTTGTTCAGTTTGAAATTTTGGGCCACTCTGTATTTGAGTTTGACACCCCTGCTCTAGCAGGTGGCTTTTCAAATTATGCTACATATTAGCAGTAATGCTACTTTTTGTAGCAACGCTTTTGCCCCACACTTGACAAATTACGGTTGTCTGTTCGACATATTCCCGCTTGAAGCCAAACCACCGCCAGCGTGCTGTTTTTCTTGGGAATTAATTATTCGTTCATTTGTTACCAGATTCGCACCTTCTTTCTCTCGTATTACCACTCGCACCACAGCTAATGTTACCCACGCCGTAAGAAGGTGCGCTTGTTTTATGTCTTTGTGAGAAGGAGAGACAACAAAGAGTGAGAAAAGCCTGTAGTATAATGCCCGCAGCTAAAAGCAACTGCGTGAGAACATATACTCGAATATCACGATATAGTCATTTACTATACATATACGCACAGAAACAAACCCGCGATATATCGAGTACATCGATATATCGCCCAGCCCTAATTGCAACACATATCCATAAAATGCACTCCTGTGGTATTATACGAAAATACATTCAAATAACAATCGAATAGGTTTTCCTGTTCTTAGCACTGATAGACTTGACGTTAGTGTAACAGTATTGGAAGATGTCTCAACAAGTAAATACAGAAATTCACCCAACACAGTAGGCCTTTACTGCTTTAGTAACAAAAGTCACTTTATATTAAAACAGACTACACTGAACTAGTCCCAGAAACTGTCGTAAATACACATTTCAGCAGAAATATACACAGAATAACCATTAACTACGCACAGTACCTTTCTATATATTTAACACTGTTGATGCCATGAATTGATTTACTTGGACCCCGACTTAAACAAGTTGAAAAACTTATTCGGGTGTTACCATTTAGTGGTCAACTGTAAGGGCTTCACGGTGGAAGAGGGGTTAGTGCATCTGCCTCACAATACAAAGGTCCTAAATAGTCTTGGGTTCAATCCCGGGCTCGGGATCTTTCTGTGTGGAGTTTGCATGTTCTCCCCGTGACTGCGTGGGTTCCCTCCGGGTACTCCGGCTTCCTCCCACCTCCAAAGACATGCACCTGGGGATAAGTTGATTGGCAACACTAAATTGGCCCTAGTGTGTGGATGTGAGTGTGAATGTTGTCCGTCTATCTGTGTTGGCCCTGCGATGAGGTGGCGACTTGTCCAGGGCGTACCCCGCCTTCCGCCCGATTGTAGCTGAGATAGGCTCCAGCGCCCCCCGCGACCCCAAAGGGAATAAGCGGTAGAGAATGGATGGATGGATGTAAGGAATATGTACTATATTGTGCAATCTACTAATAAAAGTTTCAATCAATCAATCAATGCAGTTAGCATTAGCTTCGACATTGGCAGTGCAATTAGCTTTAGCATTAGCTTGATCTTGTATAAAGCCTCGTCGACTGAAAAGACACATATCATAAAAATATACCCTTTTAAACATGTTTGAACATTATAAAGATACACTCAGGGGTAAAAGGATTAACATAAAGACACTTGTACCTGAGAAGGGAGATGTTTGAGTATACCTGCTGACGTCTGTAATGCCTGCAAGGAGGAAGTCAGGTGTCCCCTATTATAGCTCCCAGCACAACGCGCCCCCTGCTGGAGCCCTCCAGTACTACAATAGCTCTTATTAATGCTGGCATCACAATAACATTAACTCCATTTAATACAATTTACTGCGCTTTACTGTTGCTATTAACAATAAAAAAAATAATAAGATTGAAAATATAAAATTACTTAGTAATACAACTCAAGAGCTTACTCTGCTACTTATTATCACTGTATTCTACTAGAGACTAAATTTACATCCTGTCACATAAAGACTGCATAAGTATTAAAAATGTTTCAGATTAGGAGCAGGCTGACTTTCCTTGTTACAATGTACAAGAGAACCATTAATGGTTACTTTTCTTAAATTACCATGAGAACTAGCTGAGAACTTTATCAGCTCCTCTACACTAAAGCACTGTTGACGCAACACTGTTTTTGAATGAAAATGCTTTTTTTTCTTCCAAGTGTTGTTTTGACTGTTAATTTACATGGCAATTGTGTTACAAAGTCTGAAAATGCAAACAGGGGTCTTGTAGGAGAAGTCTGAAAAGGACACTGTTAGCATGTCGGTTTAAATCAGGGGTGTCAAACGTACGGCCTGAGGACCGGATCAGGCCCGCGGACAGGTTTAATCCGGCCCGCGGGGTGAGTTTGCTAAGTATAAAAATGAACCTGAAACAGGTACACCCTGGACAAGTCCCCACCTCACCGCAGGGCCAACACAGATAGACAGACAACATTCTCTTATTATTATAATCAAATGACAGCAGTCATTTCCATGAGGTTATTTTCTAATATAAGTGTTTAGGCCCACTTACAATGACAATAACAAAAAAATATTGTTTTTCATGAACTGTGTACTTGTATTGTTTGTCTGAGTGGAGGTCCTGCTTTGGAAATAATGTGTACCCCTTTCAGACATTGCATTTAGTTCCCATTAAAACATTCACATGTTGCACAATGAGATGTAAGCAGGGGATCGTGTGTACATTCCTGCAACTTCCTGTTTTAAAAAAATATATTTTTATTAGTATATATTTAATATACTAACAGCATTTCATGATTAATATTTATAAATTAAGATTCCTAATAAATGACACTAGAATAAGCACACAATTGATTGGTAAATCATAGTGTAACGACCTGGATTTACACTTTATGTGTGGTGTTGGAGTTGTCCGACTTTTTGTGTGGCTGTAAACGCATCACTGGCTAAGTGCCATATGTGCTTGTGTTGGTGCAAGTGAGAAAGAGCGAGCGTCTGCTGTTGATATAACAAAGTTGGTTTTGGTCTGGTTTGTACTGCAGAAAATGACCAGTTTTGCTAGATATATATTTTTTTACTAATGTTTTGGTGATGTGTTTATGGCCGACAATAAATAGTTTTGCTCAGTAAAGTGATCGATGGAATTCATGTCCTCAAAGCGACAGACGTTACAATATTTGAACAATGATGACGAAAACTGTTTTCTCTGTCGTGTCCGTGTAAAAATTAACCTGAAATGTTTTAATGAAAGAAACCACTGTTCTAAATGTGTCCACTGGATGTCACATTAGCGATTATTTGTATCTTTGTAGATGATGTTACATATGTACTAAATAAACCACATGATGTTAGTACATCAGTCGAGGAAAATGATCAAACTACATAAATAACATACTGTAATTTGATTTTGATATAATCTTTTTATCTTGATAGATTGAAAATTAACACCAATGAGTTGACTGATAAACATTATCACATAATTTATTCAGAAAATATAAATAACGACATATAAAGATAGAATACTATTAACCGCAACATGTAAGTGTAAAAAAACAACAACAACATTATGATTTGTACAATTTCAGAATGTGCTTGTTCTATTTTTAAACAAAGAAAACAATCTAAAGTTGTCATTATTTTTAAGTTATCGTGCCGTGATTTTACCAGTCCGGCCCACTTGGGAGTAGATTTTTCTCCATGTGGCCCCCCCATCTAAAATGAGTTTGACACCTCTGCTTTAAATCCTTCAAACAGTCCTAAACACGTTTCTCTTTTAGTGTGTGGGCAACAACAACAACAACAACAACAACAAAACAGTGGCAGACAGCCAAGATTTGATAAACTGTAAAAACAATTATTCTCAACAAAAGAGGAGAAATATAATCTTAGAGAAAAATTTTATTTGAAACATTTGTACGCATGTACAACACTTAAGACCTTCAGTATATCAGTATGTGGAATTAAATTATGGAATGGATTAAGCAAAGAAATCAAACAATGTACTAATATGATCCACTTCAAGAAACTCTTCAAACTTAAAGTGTTTACAAAGTACAAAGAAGAAGAACCATGATAAACATTCTGAATTTATCTCACCCATCCATTCATTTTTAAGATAATCTTACTCATCTCACCATATGAAATATAAGTAATTTACTTCACCAATTATTATGTATTATTTATTTATGTATTTTTATTGTTATTACTTATGGAGTATATTGTCAATAAATTGAGAACAGGAAGTGAACAAGCATATGTATGTATATATATATATATATATATATATATATATATATATATATATATATATATATATATTCAGAGCGCGATGATGTCACGTTATCAATGGGAAAATGCATTTTTAGACAATATGATTTGCCTGAGCGGTTACGAGACACTCAGAGTAACAAGCGGTAGAAAATGGATGAGAAAGGACAGATTTAAAAATTATATATATTTTTTTTAACTTGGTGTGACGGTGCAGCGGGAGAAGAAGACGGCAGAGAGTCGATGACATCGTTAGCTGTCAGCGTTTTTATTGACAGCACAATATGTGAGTGCAGTGTGATTAACCCAAAATATGTAGTGTGACTATGTGTGAGTATTATATGAGTGTGGTTACCAGAGGGTGTTGAGGGTGCGTGTTGAGATCGAGGCTGAAGTCCAAAAAGGGCAAAGCAGGAGTCGGAAGGCAGGCGGATGGTTAAGGACAGGAGAGAAGTGTCGTGGTCAATGTTCCCTCTAATTTTTCATGTGTGTGAGCAAACGCAAAAACTCCCTGAGCATTCAGTGGAGCCCATGTGAGCAACATCAGACGTGCACACTGTGGAGCCTATCTCAGCTGCATTCGGGCGGAAGGCGGGGTACACCCCGGACAAGTCCCCACCTCATCGCAGGGCCAACACAGACAGACAGACAACATTCTCTTATTATTATAATCAAATGACAGCAGTCATTTCAATGAGGTTATTTTCTAATATAAGTGTTTAGGCCCACTTACAATGACAATAACAAAAAATATTGTTTTTCATGAACTGTGTAC
Organism: Nerophis lumbriciformis; assembly: GCF_033978685.3. Lineage (NCBI taxonomy): Eukaryota > Metazoa > Chordata > Actinopteri > Syngnathiformes > Syngnathidae > Nerophis > Nerophis lumbriciformis. Next base: position 14,259,599 of record NC_084555.2, on the reverse strand, counting down.
TTGTAGTGTTTGTCTGAGTGGAGGTCCTGCTTTGGAAATAATTTGCACCCCTTTCAGACATTGCATTTAGTTCCCATTAAAACATTCACATGTTGCACAATGAGATGTAAGCAGGGGATCGTGTGTAAATTCCTGCAACTTCCTGTTTTTAAAAAATATATTTTTATTAGTGTATATTTAATATACTAACAGCATTTCATGATTAATATTTATAAATTAAGATTCCTAAAAAATGACACTAGAATAAGCACACATTTGATTGGTAAATCATAGTGTAACGACCTGGAATTACACTTTATGTGTGGTGTTGGAGTTGTCCGACTTTTTGTGTGGCTGTAAACGCATCACTGGCTAAGTGCCATATGTGCATGTGTTGGCGCAAGTGAGAAAGAGCGAGCGGCTGCTGTTGATATAACAAAGTTGGTTTTGGTCTGGTTTGTACTGCAGAAAATGACCAGTTTTGCTAGATATAATTTTTTTTACTAATGTTTTGGTGATGTGTTTATGGCCGACAATAAAGAGTTTTGCTCAGTAAAGTGATCGATGGAATTCATGTCCTCAAAGCGTCTCGACAGATGTTACAATATTTGAACAATGATGACGAAAACTGTTTTCTCTGTCGTGTCCGTGTCGTGTCGAAATTTTTATTATGCGCTTATTTTTTTATTTGATTTTGTGCGTGGCATAGATTTGCCGTGCGCAGAGGACTCTTGAGCAGTGCGCAATTGCATATGTGCGCACCTTAGAGGGAACATTGGTCGTAGTCAGTGCGCAGGCGTGAGGTCAAAGTCCAGAAAGGCAAGAGGAAATCTACAGGGGGTCCAGGGAGACGAGACACACAGCTCGACAACGAGGAAGGGCGACAGGAAGCTGGAGGACGACACAACAGGAGAGACAATGAACACGACGGGGAGGGAACACAGGGAGAGAGAATGCACATGCGAGAATGCTTGATTGATTGGTTGAAACTCTTATTAGTAGGTTGCAAAGGAAGAGAATACATTATATGAAACAGTACAGTTTACAAGGTACGGTACATATTCCGTACAATTGACCACTAAATGGTAACACCCGAATAAGTTTTTCAACTTGTTTAAGTCGGGGTCCACGTTGATCTATTCATGGTAAACTGGAGAGGTGTTGGCTTATTGTACGGGGTACGAGAAGCTAAGTTCTGGCACAAGATCTCAAGACGCGCTGGCTTATGAAGGCTGGTCGCTCATCACGGCCAGGTGTGTAGATTGCTGACTGTTTGCAGCCGCGTGGAGGCGAGCCCGCAGCTGAGAGGAAACGCCCGTGGGTGTGGAAAGCGGCGCGCTCAGCAGAGCGCACAGCAGGAGAAGAAGCAGCAGCAGGAGTGTGACCCATAACACTTTGGACTTCCCGCGGGCCGGATTGTGGACCCTGGCGGGCCGGATCCGGCCTTAGTTTGGGGACCCCTGCTATAAAGATTCACTTTTACACTTGGATTTAGCGCTCACATTTAGATTTAGATTTAGTTTTAAGATTTAGGTTTACATTTAACATTTATGTTTACATTTTAACATTTAGTGCTCACATTTAGATTCAAGATTTAGGTTTAAATTAAGCACTTTAGGTTTAGATTTAACATTTAGCGCTCACATTCAGATTTAGATTTAACAGAAATACATTTAACATATAGGTTTAGATTTAAGATTTAGGTTTAGATTCAACATTTAGATACAATATTTAGTGTCAACATTTAATTTAAACCTAAATGTTATGAAATGTTGCTAAATAATCTGAGAAAAGTGACTGAACTTTTACATTTAGCACCCCATAGCTTCAGCCTGCTGACGTCCCTCACATAAGGGTTCTGGTCAAAATTTGGACGAAGGAAGATGAAAAGACTCAAAATGTGATCCCCTAAATCAGGAGCACCCTCGAAGAGAGAAAGACAGAGTCAGAACTTGAAAACAAACAGAGGACGAAGAGCAGAACCAGAGCTCAAAAACCAGAGAAAAAGAAGGTAAGCCGCTAGTATCCTATTTTGTGTCCTCTTCTACTGATGTTTCCTCAATGCTCGAGGAAATGCTGAAAGAGCATGAGGAAACACAGGCTATGGTTTCTATAGGAGAGGAGATTATTTTTTGCTCATAATGCTAAACATATTGATTTTGAATTATTTTTGAAAAGCATACAACTAAGTGATCCAAATAACAATTTTACATGTCTTTTTTCCACATTGTCTGTGGGGAAATCGCCAGTTCTGTGGATGACGTTACACTAAGAGGGCGTGGCGTATCGAGTCTGGTGATGGAAATAATTGATATTATGCGAAATGACTGCCAGACTCATTTTCAGGAACAAAAAATAATAACTTTGGAGGGAAATTTTGGTCAACTGGACGCTATGGGTCTTTTAGCTTAAAGTTTCAGCCAAATTACCACTGAATTTAATATACAACTTCAGGGCACTGATAAGCACATGTGCGTAAAATTTGAGCAAAACTGGTTCAAAAACTTGCCCATCATCAAGTAAAAATGTATTTGTGGTTGCACGGGCATGCAGGACTCAGCAACCATTTGGCCATAAGTTTTGTCTAATGCAGGGGTGTCAAACATACGGCCCAACAGGTTTTATCTGGCCCGTGTGATGAGTTTGCAAGTATAAAAATGAGCTGCTTTTTTTTTTTTTAACAAAGGAAACTGCTGTTCTAAATGTGTCCACTGGATGTCACAATAGCAATTCTGTTAGGCAAGCAAACGGTTTATAACGGGGCCAAGCAAGAGGTACACAGTGTAGGGGGGACTGTGGCTCCTCCTCCTCGACCCACGTGAAACTTAAAACCTGCCGTTTTATATCTTCTGCTTCAAACACACCCTTACTCCCACATAATATCTCGGTCAAACATGAGAAAAGTGAACTTTTTGAATAGTTTTTACCTCCGTTTCTTACTGTTTGTTGAGTTAGCTCTGGATTGATACGTGGATATGACAAAGGAGGTATTTGATACCTAGAAGAGTTTACACGTTGTGTTTTTGTTCAAACCCAGAAATACTTTAGCTTAAAGTTTAATCCTGGCTTTGTAGATACACTGAGACTAAGTCTCAGCTAATTGTGTTTTTGAAACTGCACCAATTCCCTCGGAATTTTCAACTAATTTGAAGTGTTTTGTGCAGAGGATTAGTTGTGTCATGTTTTTTGTTATTTTCTGTTAGCTTTGGACTCTTTTAGTTCCTGTTTGTGACATCTCTGAGTTTGGTTTGGTTACCATGGTTACTTATTATTTCCACCTGGCTCTGATTAGTGTTTGTCCGCTCACCTGCTTCGCGAGCACTAATCAGAGGCATTATTTAAGCCTGCCTTTGCCAGTCAGTCTGCCTGGCGTCATTGTTCGATTCTTGCCGTGTCCACGTAAGTCGTGTTTATTTCATGCCACAGTTTCGTGTTTGATCCAAGCCATAGTTTATGCTGTTTGTTTCATGCCACAGTTTTGTGTTTGTTCCAAGCCATAGTTTATGCTGTTTTTTTCATGCCACAGTTTTGTGTTTGTTCCATGCCACAGTTTTGTGTTTGTTCCAAGCCATAGTTTATGCTGTTTGTTTCATGCCACAGTTTTGTGTTTGTTCCACGCCATAGTTTATGCTGTTTGTTTCATTCCCCATTTTGTGTTTGTTCCACGCCATAGTTTGTTTGTTTACCTCATGCCCTGCCAAGATTTATTGACAAGATTAAAATCATCTCCTACCTCATACTGTTGTCTGGAGCTGTCCGTTCTGTATTCCCGGGAGAAGGACCCCGCAGTGAGCCGCAAGTTGTGATTTGTACGTTTTCAGAATGTGCTTGTTCTATTTTGTTTGCCAAAGTAAAACAAAAAAAACAACCTGGAGTTGTCTTTATTTTTAAGTTATCATGCCATGATTTTACCATTCCGGCTCTCTTGGGAATAGACTTTCCTGCATGCGGCCCCCGAGCTAAAATGAGTTTGACACCCCTGGTCTAATGATCATATAACTTTGAGGTTATGTACTATGTTGCATGTATTTAAGTTAGTTGTCCAAAGCGTTTTGAGCGTAACCTATAGAGGGCACCACAAATGCCATTTACACCACATGCACATGTGCATACAGCTTTCTAACAGCCTGCTGAAGCACCATGGGGGTGCTTCTGTCTCACAAATGTGAAGGGATAGTACATATCAGCATGGCAGATGGGGCTCCCTCTCTACCTCCCAGCCCCACACGCAAGGAGACCACACCAAATGGATAGCCATCAATAGCAGCGGCAGCAGGAGGGGGAGGAGTCACCCCAGGGGGGGGCCAACAATGGAGGACACGGGGACTAAGATCAGGCAGGCAATCATAAAGACTATCAGCAAAGAGCACCATGGTGATCGTCGCGCAGATCTAATTAATGATATGCAGTCCAAACAGCGTATTTACCTGTTAAAGTGCGTAAATCAAGCGACTGGTCAATTAACAGACAGTCAGCATGTTGAAATATAGGCGTTGTTGTTGTCGTTATGAAAGGCTCCAGTATTCCCAAAGCAATATTAGACAAGCCTCCCTCTAGGGGTAAGAAAGAGGAGCCTACGTGGATCAACGATGACACAACATGGAATCTTACTGCGCAGCGGCATATGCTTAAGCATGATGTAATGCATCTGAGCTCACCGGATGAGAGTCAGCAAGGGGTGGAGGGGGGGGGGGGGGTGATGATGTTATATGAAGATGTGAGGAAACCATAACAGGCTTTGGGTTTGATACAAAGAAGATAAGAAAGGGACCGGGACGTTTGCGTTCGGATATGTTTCTCTTTACGCAAGCTTGAGAGCAGTGCTTTTTCCAACGGCGGCCGAGGGGCCAAATACTGCCCTAGAATGACACCATATGGGCCCCCGAGTTCATTTCAAAACTTGGGAGACAAACATTTTTGCAGGCAAATTCCTAAAAAGACGAGAGTGCTCATGTTGTATAGGTGGGTTGCAACCACGTGACCTAGAGCAGTGTTTTCAACCACTGTGGAATACAGTCTAGTGTGCCGTGGGAGATTATGTAATTTCACCTAAATGGGTTAAAAATATTTTTTTGCCAACCAGTATTTTAATCTGCAAATGTGCCGTTGTTGACTGTCTGCACCGTCTAGAGCTCGGCAGTGTAACCATGTAATACTCTTCCATATCAGTAGGTAGCTAATGGCTTTTTAGATGCTTGTCTTGATCACAATATACAGACGGCAGCGGGAGGCAGTGTGCAGGTAAAGAGGTATCAAACGCTTAAACCAAAAATAAACAAAAGGCCGTAGCCGCTAAGAAAAGTCATTGAAGCTTAGGGATGGTTATGCAAAATGAAACTAAAACTGAACTGGCTGCAAAGTAAACAAAAACAGAATGCTGGACAACAGCAAAGACTTACAGCGTGTGGAGCAGACGGCGTCCACAAAGTACATCCGTACATGACATGACAATCAACAATGTCCCCACAAAGAAGGATAGCGTCCGCACAACTTAAATAGTCTTGATTGTGAAAACAAAGCAGGTGCGGGGAATGGCGTTCCAGGAAGGCATGAAACTGCAACAGCAAAATACCAAAAAAACAGGAAAAAGCCACCAAAAATAGGAGCGCAAGACAAGAACTAAAACACTACACACAGGAAAACACCAAAAACTTCAAAATAAGTCACAGTGTGATGTGACAGGTCGTGACAGCACACCTACTTTGAGACAAGAGCTATCAATCAATCAATCAATCTTTATTTATATAGCCCTAAATCACAAGTGTCTCAAAGGGCTGCACAAGCCACAACGACATCCTCGGTACAAAGCCCACATAAGGGCAAGGAAAAACTCACCCCAGTGGGACGTCGATGTGAATGACTATGAGAAACCTTGGAGAGGACCGCATATGTGGGTAACCCCCCCCCTCTAGGGGAGACCGAAAGCAATGGATGTCGAGTGGGTCTGACATAATATTGTGAGAGTCCAGTCCGTAGTGGATCCAACATAATAGTAAGAGTCCAGTCCATAGTGGGGCCAGCAGGACACCATCCCGAGCGGAGACGGGTCAGCAGCGCAGAGATGTTCCCAGCCGATGCACAGGCGAGCGGTCCACCCCGGGTCCCGACTCTGGACAGCCAGCACTTCATCCATGGCCACCGGACCTGTGCCCCCCCCCCCCCTCAAGGAAAAGGGGAGCAGAGGAGAAAAGAAAAGAAACGGCAGATCAACTGGTCTAACAGGGGGGCTATATAAAGGCTAGAGTATACAAATGAGTTTTAAGATGGGACTTAAATGCTTCTACTGAGGTAGCATCTCTAATTGTTACCGGGAGGGCATTCCATAGTACTGGAGCCCGAATAGAAAACGCTCTATAGCCCGCAGACTTTTTTTGGGCTCTGGGAATCACTAATAAGCCGGAGTTCTTTGAACGCAGATTTCTTGCCGGGACATATGGTACAATGCAATCGACAAGATAGGACGGAGCTAGACCGTGTAGTATTTTATACGTAAGTAGTAAAACCTTAAAGTCACATCTTAAGTGCACAGGAAGCCAGTGCAGGGGAGCCAGTATAGGCGTAATATGATCAAACTTTCTTGTTCTTGTCAAAAGTCTAGCAGCCGCATTTTGTACCAACTGTAATTTTTTTTTTTTTTTTTTTAATGCTAGACATAGGGAGACCCGAAAATAATACGTTACAGTAGTCGAGACGAGACGTAACGAACGCATGAATAATGATCTCAGCGTCGCTAGTGGATAAAATGGAACGGATTTTAGCGATATTACGGAGATGAAAGAAGGCCGTTTTAGTAACACTCTTAATGTGTGATTCAAACGAGAGAGTTGGGTCGAAGATAATACCCAGATTCTTTACTGATTCGCCTTGTGTAATTGTTTGGTTGTCAAATGTTAAGGTGGTATTATTAAATAAATGTCGGTGTTTAGCAGGACCGATAATCAGCATTTCCGTTTTCTTGGCGTTGAGTTGCAAGAAGTTAGCGGACATCCATTGTTTAATTTCATTAAGACACGCCTCCAGCTGACTACAATCCGGCGTGTTGGTCAGCTTTAGGGGCATGTAGAGTTGGGTGTCATCAGCATAACAATGAAAGCTAACACCGTATTTGCGTATGATGTCGCCTAGCGGCAGCATGTAAATACTTAAGAGTGCAGGGCCAAGAACCGAACCCTGAGGAACTCCGCAGGTTCACAGAGATTGTTAGACACTAAGTGTTCATTTAGCTGCTGTGCGACAATTTTTTCGAGGATTTTCGAAATAAAGGGAAGGTGGGACACCGGTCGGTAGTTTACCATGAGGTCAGGATCAAGGTTAGGTCTTTTGAGCAGAGGATGAATAACCGCTTTCTTGAATGCTAGGGGAACAGTGCCAGAGGAAAGTGATAAGTTTATAATATTTAGCACTGATGGACCTAATAATACAAAAAGCTCCTTGATAAGTTTCCCAGGAAGTGGGTCAAGTAAACATGTTGTTTGTTTTATCCCACTTACACGCTGTAATAGTTCCTCTAATGTTATTTCATCAAAAAGAGAGAGACTATTTTGTATTGCAGTATCCGTCGTAGATACAGTTGTATCTGTGTTCATAGAACCCAGTTGTAGCTGGGATGCGTTGTCTTTAATCTCCTTTCTAATGAGTTCAATTTTCTTATTAAAGAAATTCATAAAGTCATCTGCCGAGTGGGTGGAGCTATTGGGAGGAGTCCCTTGTTGGGTTAGCGATGCTACTGTACTAAACAAAAATTTAGGGTCGTTTTTGTTGAGGCGGATGAGATTTGAGTAATATTTAGCTTTAGCTAAGGTAAGCATGCGTTTATACGATATTAAACTATCACTCCATGCTTGATGGAAAACCTCAAGCTTGGTCGCGCGCCATTTGCGTTCCAACTTTCTACATGATAATTTATGAGCTCTGGTTTCTTCTGTAAACCATGGGGTGCGCCTTTTAGGGGCCCTTTTTTGTTTTAGTGGTGCTATACTATCAATGGTTTTGCGCAGGGCATTGTCAAAGTTGTTAGTGAGGTTATCAATAGAGCCGACATAATTTGGGAATGGTGCCATTACCGAAGGCAGTAGGTCAGCAAGAGTCATTGTTGTGGCAGCATTAATGTTGCGGCTGCTATAGCAGTTATTATTATTATTAGTTTGTTGACAATGAGTCAGAACTTCAAATTTTATAAGGTAATGATCGGACATTACTTTAGTATACGGGAGTACCATAACTTTGGAGGTGGTGACACCCCTGACCAGCACTAGATCTATCGTATTGCCGTTGCGATGCGTAGGTTCATTTATTATTTGTGTAAGACCACAGCTATCAATTATAGTCTGGAGCGCCACGCACTGAGGGTCCGATGGGGTATTCATATGGATATTAAAGTCCCCCATTATGATTATATTGTCTGCGTGCGTCACTAGATCAGCAACGAACTCTGAGAATTCATTAATAAAGTCCGAGTAGGGCCCTGGGGGGCGGTAGATAACAGCCATATCGAGAGGCAGCGGTGCGACAGACCTCATAGTAAGCACCTCAAACGATTTGTATTTATTATTTAGGTTAGGGGTAAGGTTAAAGTTTTCATTGTATATTAGTGCGACCCCCCCACCCCTTTTAAGGGGACGGGCAATATGCGCATTCGTATAGTTAGGAGGAGATGCCTCATTTAGCGCAAAAAAATCGTCTGGTTTGAGCCAGGTTTCGCTAAGACCAATGACGTTAAGATTGTTGTCTCTAATGACCTCATTAACTAATAACGTTTTGGGAGACAATGATTTTATGTTTAAAAAGCCCAGATTATAAGTATTGGGCTGTTTTGACGAGTTTTTGTTTAAATTATCCGTAGTAGAAATATTAATACTGTTGCGTTTATTATACGTAGTGCACTTTAAATAGTTTCGACCATATCTAGGAATTGATACGACGGGAATTTTCAGATTGTTTGCTTGATGCAGCGATCGACTGAACGCATCATGATTTGCCACCTCAGTAGAATGCATATCTACCCCTGACACATTCACAACAGAAAACACATTATGTGAGTTGTGTGTTATTCTAAGAAAATTGCTATGCGTACAGGAATTATCCAGCCTGGCGCTGGCTAGTTCTAGCTTAACTGACTCCTCACCCGGACTAGCAGGCTCTGTAATTGCCTGTGACCGGGCTTGCTCTAGTGTAGTTAGTCAAATGTGACTTAAACAGTAGTCTATGTTTTTAGACAGGATGATGGCGCCTTCCTGGTTAGGGTGAAGGCCGTCCCTCATCAGCAAGCCTGGTTTGCCCCAGAAAGAGGGCCAATTATCAATAAACGTTAGTCCCTGTTGCCTACAGAAGCTAGCCAGCCACTTGTTAAGCGAGACTAATCTGCTATATCTCTCATCATTGCCTCTCGCAGGCAGGGGGCCAGAGACAATTACTCGATGCCTGGACATCTTTCTAGCGAGATCACAAGTCCTGGCTATGTTTCTCTTTGTAATCTCTGACTGTCTCATTCTAGTGTCATTGGAGCCAACGTGTACAACTATATTCGCATAACTAGTGGTGCGATTAGCCTGTCGTACGTGTTTACTAGGCCTGTTGCGAGTTAGCTCCCTAAGATTAGCCTCAATGTCAGGTGCATAACCAACCACGCTATATTGATGCGTGGTTGGTTATGGTTTGAGTTAATTTCCAACAATTGCGAGAACTACTTTTTATTGTCAATATCGGTTGCTGAGTTTCCTTTTTCATATTTTCTGCTGGTGGTGTGTCTACGCATTTTTTCACTAAAAAAATGTGTCTTGGCTCAGAAAAGGTTGAAAAACACTGACCTGGGTCAAAGCCCCATTAGGGCACTGTTTATTCACCTGAATCCGTGCAGATTTAGGCTTATTTTGAAAGTTTTAGAGGCAAATATAAAAGGGATCATGAAAAAATATTTAAAAAATGAGATAGATTTTTACACTCTAAAGAAAAATATATTTGTTAAAGATTTAAACCATTTATCATCACCGTTACTGCTACCTCACTTCACTTGACACTTACGGTATTTAGAGAAGAAAAGATTGGGGGCACATCATTTCTTCACATCTGGAGGGGTGCACAGATTTAGCATTAATTTGTGAAGGACAAAGTTGGATTTATTTGTGCATCGCTAAGTAACGTATTTGATTGACATAACGAGCGCGGTGCTGCTGTGATCGTGGCGCTAATGAGAAAAAAGGATAAGTTTGTTTGAAGTTGATTTCCCGCTATGAATATTAGTCTCATTTACAATTCATGTCTGTAGTTGTTTTTATGGTGTGAAGTTCATATTTTGTCTCATTATTTAGCTATAGATGTCCCTGTTGTTCAGCAATGTTTGCTAGCGATATCAAGATTCAGTCAATGCTGTTGAGCCAACGAGAGATGTATTCATCGAGTTTATTAATACTATTAAATATATTTTTTCGATCCTAACAAATATCCCCAAAGACGCTATAATGTGGTCATCAGTGTCGAATAAAGCACTTGGCTATCTTGCACAACAACAACAACAACAGCTAAGCTTTTAGTTTCTGTTATGAAAATCAACAACACAAATATGGTGGATTGACCCAACAATCAAAATATTTATTACAAGGACTTAACACGACTTTTGTTTATTTCCACAACCAGGTTTTGGTCGTTATATTTAGGCATAGCAACCACATAAGGACACAAACTAATGCGATCTCTTGTCCTTTTTTACGTTTAGTTCTGCTCTCAAACACTAACGATATAGTAGAGCAGGGGTGCTCATTACGTCGATCGCGAGCTACCAGTCGATCTCGGAAGGTGTGTCAGTCGATCACCAGCCAGGCATTAAAAAAATAGTCCTAAAAATGAGCGATCATAAATCTTCACTATGACGTCACTTTCGTCACTTGATTGACATTCACGGCACCCGAGGGTCTTCTGAGATGACACTGGCTGCTGCCAGCTCATTAAAATTACCGACTGGAAGGCGAGAAACACTTTATTTCAACAGACTCTGGCGCCGTACCTGTCGTCAAAACTCCAAAGACCGACTGCACAGTTGCACAGTTGCGCTAACAAAATAGGAGTCTCAGAAAGCTGGCGTGCACAAGCTAGCAAGCTACGGAGTTTGCCGACAATGTATTTCTTGTAAAGTGTATACAAAGGAGTACGGAAGCTGGACAAATAAGATGCCAAAAAGCAACCACTTTTATGTGGTATTGGACAAAAAGGAGGAATTTTTTTCTCCTCCATTCGAAAATGCGGACGTTATCAGCACCACTGTCCAATCAATGCAAGTCATCAGAATCAGGTAATACACCAACTTATATTCTTGTCTTCATGAAAGAAAGGAATCTATATGTGTTAAACATGCTTGTATTATCATTAAACACCTTTTACTTGTTAACAATATTAACTATATGTGTTAAACATGCTTGTATTATCTTTAAACACCTTTAACTTATTAACAATATTAACTATATGTGTTAAACATGCTTGTATTATCTTTAAACACCTTTAACTTGTTAACAATATTAACTATATGTATTAAACATTCTTGTATTATCATTAAACACCTTTAATTTTTTAACAATATTAACTATGTGTTAAACATGCTTGTATTATCATTAAACACCTTTAACTTGTTAACAATATTAACTATATGTATTAAACATGCTTGTATTATCATTAAACACCTTTAATTTTTTAACAATATTAACTATATGAGTTAAACATGCTTTCATTATCTTTAAACACCTTTTACTTGTTAACAATATTAACTATATGTATTAAACATACTTGTATTATCATTAAACACCTTTAATGTATTAACAATATTAACTATATGTGTTAAACATGCTTGCATTATCATTAAACACCTTTAACTTGTTAACAAAAACATATATTTCATAAATAAGTAAATATAAATTATATATATGAATGAGGTAGATCCCCACGACTTGATCAATTGAAAAGTAGCTCGCCTGCAGAAAAAGTGTGAGCACCCCTGTAGTAGAGACTATCCTCGATTGCGTCACAGAAAGTTCCTCAAACAAATCAAATGTTCAAACAAACATTTTACAAAGTGATCGCTGTAGACACGAGCATGGTCCGATCGTGTTCCACAAGATGATGAAAGTGATTTTCTTGAAAGAGCCATTTCCTTAGACGCACTTTCGTTTTTCCCGACTTTATTACCTTCATATTACCTTCTCATAGTCATTCAGATCGACGTCCCACTGGGGTGAGTTTTTCCTTGCCCTTATGTGGGCTCTGTACCGAGGATGTCGTTGTGGCTTGTGCAGCCCTTTGAGACACTTGTGATTTAGGGTTATATAAATAAACATTGATTATTTGATTAATTGATGAACCACTATTCTTGGGACTCTATGAAAGCTCTTTCCTATCTCTCTATTTAAAAGACTGGAACACCCAAGAAAAGAACAGCAATACAGCATTTTCTGATCAAACTCTACACTCACTCTCACTTTGTTTTAACCTCTTAAGGCCCAAGCTGTTTGTTTACATTATTTTTTATTTCTATTTGCTATTTGGGCTTATTGGACGCTAATTAGAATAAAAACTAAAAATCATATTTTTTATATGATGTACTTAGTCCATAAGTACACAAATGTGGACCTCATGTGTAGTGACATGCACTTTTTATTTTTTACACTTTTTTTTTCCAAATTCCATTGTATGTTATACTCTTCTGACACCACCAGATAGCAGTATAAGTGTCCACATAAGCGGCCATAAGACCCCAATTCAGTAGTGTACACAATTTTGGAAATAAGAGCTAAAAGTTGCTGTCCACGCATGTGGCCACTAAGGCCTTTAGAGGTTAATGCTACCTTCTAACTGCTGGACCATCGTGTGAATTAAGCCGCAAAGAAGATAAACAGATGTGACGTCACATGCAACCCTCCTGTAGAGGAACTTGAACCACTGTAAAAATATCGGCATATCCTTGCATTGACATTTTAACCTTGCTCGTAAACATAGAACACTGAAATACAAACTTGTGGTTTACAAAACCGAGGCGCTCCTCAAAGAACCCCTTGAAGTCCTCTCCTTTTTTGACAGTTATTTTTTGTAATGTTATTTATGTAACTAAGGTGTTGCTTTAACTTGTTTACTTCAGATGCCGTCAGCAGTCATTTCTTTAGTTGTCGTAGTGGTGTTCCTCAAGGTTCCATTTTAAGTGCTCTTTTTTTCATCATGTGGGCTCTTTAATTGGTGGCCAGTGAATTCAGTTCCAAAAACTTGCAAGAGACTCATGTGTTTGCAGGTCCTTAAAACATAAGAGATCTCCTGCAACTCTGACAAAGCATGTAGACCAGAAATCAAATACTGGAGAGAAGACTTTCTGGAAATGTGGCTTCCAAAATAATTTAGGTAAATATACCTTTGCTTTAGAGTTAAAATGGATGAATGATTGCAATGGTCACAGAATGGAAAATGACTTTCTAGCATTCCCAACCCCACATCTTTTTTTTATTTTTTATTATTCAAAGAGGAAATAGAAGCGCATTTCAAAGGGTCACTAATTTCATTTCAACATGTAGCCGTGGCATTAGCCCTGAGCAGATATTTCAGAGGAGCACAAAATCAATGTTGAGATTCTGCAGGGAATAACCCAGGAACCCATTAGCAACTTTGACCAATAGGTCAGCTAAAGTAATAGCTAGATAAATGTTTTATTACAGATTTGCAAACGGACTTAATGGGGGGGCTAGTACCTGTGCGGCCATGCATGGCAAATATTAATCATGAGATCCTATTGCTGTAATGAACACAAATCTCTCCTTGGCTTGGCCCTGCAGATGTGTGGCTCATATGATCTATGAGAGGTGGACCTCTTTAGCCACGCCTCGCAGGACACCAAAGAAAAAAGAAGCAAGACGTAATCACTTAAAAGTTCATAATTCTACATTATTTGACGTACCAATGTGTGGTATCACTTACAGGTTGTTAAGTTACAAGCGAGTTTCACCGATGACAACATGCTTTAACTCCAATAATTGGCTCTGCTGTGGGATTATGTTATACAGTAGCTATGCACTTTTATGATGCACTGCAATACTTTTAATGCTTACCACTTTATAGATGTTTCACAACGAAGAAATATTAAGGGTACAATGAACAGAAAATAGGAAAACTTCAAGAAAATACAAGATACATGGTGCTGGAACCCAGTCAAAATATTGTAAAAAATGGGAATCTTGCAAGAATAGGGTCCCAAAAAATAAAACTCTTAATAACTTTATTCTCATTGTAATTAAATAAAAAAGCTTTTTTCCCCTGTAAAAGTATTTTTTTTTCTTCAAACCTAACCCTTTTTTGATCTATTTAAAAAAAACAACAACGAAAAAAACAGATATTTCTACCAGAAGACATTTTATTTTAAAAAATACATTTGTCTTTGGTAAAATTACACATTTTCTCTTTTAAGATAACTCATTTTTAATACATATATCAATACATAATTGTCCTGAAAATACTGTATTCTCAAACAAATACTACTTATTTCCATCTTTTTCCAGACAAAATGCACATGATTCTCAAACTGTGGTGTTCCAAAATACACATGATTTGACATGATTAATATATATATATATATATATATATATATATGTGTATATATTTATATAGAATATATTTTTTTACATGTATTTATTTTCTTAGGATTATTTGATTTATCTTGGAAAAAATATATACTTAATTATTGTAACAATGTGTTTTGTTCTCAATTTAATTACAAAACATATACTATTGTAATAATAATATTTATTATTAATATTATTATTATTATGATATATTGTTGTATTATTCTCAGGACATTCAACTTTGTTTCTTGGAAAAAACATACTTGTAAGATCAGGATTTTTTTGGCAAAATATGTATAATTTGAAAAATGAATGCTTTATGTATATTTATACATTATATTTGCAGTTGTTTTCATTGGAATTAATACAACTGTATTGTTGTAACAATGGGATTGTTTAACATCAAAATAGGATATATGCATTCAGAATATTTATTTTATTTTTATAGGATTAAGATTTTTTCCTTGGAAAAAAATAGAACATTATTTTATAACATTAGGATTTTTTTGGTGTAGAGATATATAATAATGACAACATATATAAATATTTAAAAATGACTTCATTCTCAGTGGATCAAGTTTTTCTTGGAATTAAAATATTGTTTTATTCTTACTATAATGATTTGTTTTTGCTTAAAATTTGTAATAAAATTATATAAAAAAAACGTTATTCACAAACAATAAGAAGTCTTTTAGCATTTTCTGGTTATATATTTTTAAATATTTTTTTCAAGTGTTTTTTCATTCTATTTTGGATTTTAATTCCTAAACTCTAAACATATACCTGAAGTATTTTAGTTTGTAAATCATAAACAGACAACTATTGCCATATGCTTCTTTATTCTCGCAAGATTGCGACATGTTTACAGAAACAAACAGGCTTGAACAGAAAACGTGTCTTTATTCCCATAACGTCATGTGCGATATCATAATTTCCAGCGCAGCTCTAATGCTCCTCACTATCTAATCATAGTGTTTTATTAGTTCATAATGTCTTCTATGAGCTATCTAAAGAGGGTATGTGCTGCAGGCCACATAATAAATCAGTCACTACCCTCCATAGTGATTATTTCTACAGTAGAATTATGATGCCAACAACATATCTTTATAGATTAGGCCAGTGATTCTCAAACTGTGGTGCGCCAAAGACGTCTGTAAACACGTACTCTATATGGAGTATCATTGTTGACTATTTTTGTGCAATGTGTCCAATAGTACAGTGGCTAAACATTAGAAGTATTATTGTGAAATAAAACCTCTGCCTTGTTTTAATGAATACTTAGGCCAACTGCGCTACTGCATTTTAATGTTGGTTATCGTGGTGGTACGTGAAGTGTTTTCTGAGGTGATAATTGGTTAAAAAAAAACAGTTTGAGAACCACTGGATTAGATGACATCTGCCTGGAATATGCGTTCATCTCAGATTTAACATATGTCAAATGCAGTGCTTTTTTGTTTTTTTCTTCTTCCCCAACCCCCACCCACACCCACCTCTCAAGCCGCTCAGTGCTGAGCATGGAGCTACTTTTCTGAATGGGAGCCAGACACACTGAGTGCTCCCACATGCTGGGGAAGGAAGGAGGAAGGGATCGAGAGAGACAAGGGAGAATGGAGGAGGGGGGAAGCGGCTCCTGTTTCCATCCCGGTCGCCAAGGGAACCGTCCGGCTCGACCAATCACAACGCCCGGCGCCGGCAGAGCGGGCGATTCAATTCCTTAAAGACGCAGCGTCCGCTTTTGTGGCAGTAAATCAACACTGGCAGTTAGTTTCTTTCTCCTTTTTTTTATTAAATGTGAATTCACATGTTAGTTTGAGCCCATCCATTTCTCAAAGAGTAGCCGCCTAATACAAAATAGGCATCAGACTTTTTTCCCCCCCAAACAAATCACACAGTTGTGTACATATATTCACAAACTGAAAAGGACAGTGGATGGGTGGTAGGTTCTCGTTTAATTATTTACTTTTGTGAAGATGACAGGTTCACACTCAGGATTGTGTAGTAACTATACTGCCCGTTATTTTGTTATCAAACAGTATGTGAGACCCACATAAAAAATAAACTGCTTTTTCAAGTGCAAGAAATAAAAATACAGGTTTATGGTTTATGATATATATAAAAAAAAGAAGGCAGTCTTCTGTTTTAAAATAAAGTTTCATTTAATGAAACAAGATTATGGAATGTACTTTTTTGCTTGCTTGACCACCACTGTTATCACATCATGCCCTTTTGTTTTTGTTTTTGCAGAATGATCAGTCAACTGGTTCCCATATTATTCCCGATAACATTCCAAAAAAAAAAAAAAAAGGGACATAAATGTGTATGCATGTATCGTCACATCACATCAGGCCATACTAAACTTTTGCATCAGTTCCAGCTGATTTGTTTTATTATTTCTCTGCAGCCCGGACAGGCTTTCAGCATCATAACAATGTTGACAGTGCACAAGTCTGCTCAAATTCTCCATCACTTGCTACAATTGTTGATGGTCTGTATCTTTAAGGAAGAGTATTATATTGCACAAAAAAAGAGAGAGAAAGAGAGAGAAAAAAGGGGGGGGCAAAAAAAATAAAAGACAGTATGTGCCGTTAAAAAATCCAGTTTCACACCTGCGATCGGGACCCATCCACATATCACGAGTATGATATACATAAACTCCTAACTTTTACTATATTACAGTACATATACAATCTTGAAACTAGTTCCAGCTCTGAGGTATGTGTTCCCCCATGACGCCTTAATGTGTCTACAAATACTCGACAAATCTGCTCTACAACTGTACAAAAAGAACCCAGTTGAAAATCACAAGGCAATTTTTGATGCAAGATTTTAATTTAACTTAATCCTTCAAACCAGGACTTCCTTGCATGCGTTAAAAAAAATAAAAAAAATCATAATAAAGGGAAGAAGTGCCTGAAACTCACTGAAAGCCCAGTAAGAACATTCCCTTTGGACTGTACAAAAATATGCCTGAAAATATCTTTTCTTTTAAAAAGATGAGGTCTGTTATGTATCAAAATGTGTTCTTTTTGTTGTTTTTTCTTCCTCTCTCCGCACATTGCTGCTGAAGACGGGGGACGGAGGAGGTAAACGGAATCGGTTTACAAAAAAAAAAAAAAAAAAAAAAAAAATACTTAGCATCCTGAACAGTTCACAGATTGACTTCCATCTCCCTGCAGTTTGTCTAAAAGAGGATAAGATGCATAGAAGTGTTTTTTTCTCCTCCCCCATGCAGGGGAAAATCCATAAAACCCTGTCATGCTGCCAAATATTTTAAAAAAAAAAGTGTTTTTTTGTACATTTTTTGCTACCACCGGCTTCATAAGCATCTCAAACCTCCTTTTTTTCACACAAAGGAGGCAAACTTGATCAGGACATGTTTTTTTTTTTTTTTTTTCTTTCTTTTTTTTCTTCATCTTCTACTCTTCTTCAAATCAGTATGTAAAGACCAGGTCGGAAAAGTTCGCCTCCAGCCAGTCTCCTGCGATCATCTCACTGAGTTCAGGCGTGCAATAGTCGGGGAACTCAAAGTGAGAGCCCAGGCTGCCCTCGCTGAACGAGTCCAGGTCTTTATCCACAAGGGACAGCGACAGGTTCCCTGAATTCTCCGAGCCGGAGGCGCTGGGGGCGAAATTCAAACTGAAGTCAAAGAGCAAATCGTCCGCGTCCTCGCCTGAGGAGGAGGAGGATGAGCAGGAGGATGTGGAGACGGACCTGGAGGATGCTGGTGAGGAAGCGGCGTGCAACGCGCCCTGCTTGGAGATGTTCTTGATGTTGTAGAAGAGTCTGTTCCCGGTTCTCACCTCCTCGTACATGCTCTCCGACTCGGCCGAGGAGCTGAGCGTGGGGCTGGCCGGCACCTTGGCGACGCTGCACGGCCGCAGACGCTCCTCCTTGCGGTGGTGGTGGTGGTGGTGGTGGTGGTGGTGGTGATGGCGGTTATAGTCCTCCTCGTAGTCGTCGTCGTCGTCTTCGTCGTCGTCGCTCGGCTCGCTTTTCACCACCTTGGCGACTTTAAAAGCCGGGTACTCGTCCGCGTAGGGCTTCTTTTTAATCTTGGAGCACTTCTTGCCGGGGGTCTTTTTGCCGCACTTCTCCGGCGACGGCGCCGCTGAGGCGGACTTGGCGCCGTCCAGCTTGGGCTTCTTCTTGGGCCGGTACTTGTAGTCGGGGTAGTCGGCCATGTGTTTGAGCCGGAGCCGCTCCGCCTCGCGGATGAACGGGATCTTCTCGCCGTCCTTCAGCATCTTCCAGCGCTTGCCGAGCCGCTTGGAGATCTCGGCGTTGTGCATGTCCGGCGACTGCTCCATGATCTTTCTCCGCTCGATCTTGGACCACACCATGAAGGCGTTCATGGGCCGCTTGATGTGGCCGGTGGCCGTCTTGCACCAGTCCGGGTTGATGGCGACGGGGCTGCACGCCGTGAATTCACTCTCCTCCGAGTCCGTCGCCTCCCGCGACATGCCGCCGTCCGTCTCGCTGGTGTCGGTGTGTTGCACCATGGGTGCCACCTCGTGGTTCTCGAAACCCCTTTTTCTACTTCTGCTTTTTCTCCGTTGTTTTGCCTCTTTCCCCGAGCTCGTCTGCACTCTTTTCGCAGACTTCCAAACTGCCCTTCTTAACTAGTTATCGCGTCCCCTGCGTCACGACGCGACGTCCAATCAGGTTGCTTGCACTCCATCCAAGACTCCTCTTAACCCTTTTAGTCCAACCCTCCACCCTCCCTCCTTACACACACACACACACACACACACACATTAATGTCTGGGCCAGCCAGAGACGATCATAATAAAAACACCAAAAATAATTTAATATTAATAATAATTAAAAAAAAAAACACCTTTACGCATTACGGTGCGTAAAATGCGCAAATGCCCACCATGGTTTTACATTGCGTGAAAAAAAAAAAAAAAAAAAAAAAAAGGTGATTATTTGCGGGTTTTTCCCCCCCCCTTCCCCTCAGGTTGGATACTGAAGGTGGCGCTTGGACACTGTTGCAGACGTGTTTTTGTCCCCCCGCCAAGCTATTTTGTATTTGGTCTGTGTGCGTGCGCGCGCATGTGTGCATCAGACTAAAAGAAGTAGGTCAGTGGTACAGCAATTTTTTTTTTTTTTTTTTTTTTTTTTAAAGCTGCATAACCGCGTGTAGCATCCTTTTTTGCACAATGCTAATTAAAACGAATGTGGGTCGAATAAATAGAAGGCGTCGATTTACATCTCCGTGGAAAGGTTAAAAAAAAAAGAAAGAAAGAAAAAAAAAAAAAGGATGTAAATGTGTTATGTGTAAGGTTTTTTTTTTTAGTTCTTCGCAGCATAATTATGAAACATGCTTTCAAATATGGGTCAGCGGGTGATTTGAAGCTGTAAAAGGTTTTTTTTCTAGGATTTAATTATCAAGATTATGTTATATTATAAATTGCCAAAGCTTAATCCATCCATACCATAACAATGTAAAAGGTTAATTTATTTTGATTCTGAAGTTAAAAAGTTAAAGTGCCACTGTTAGTCAAACACACACTAGGTGTGGTGAAAGTACCCTATGCATTTGACCCATCCCCTTGTTCCACCCCCTGGGAGGTGAGGGGAGCAGTGAGCAGCAGCGATGGCCGCGCCCAGGAATAATTTTGGTGCTTTAACCCCCAATGTCAACCCTTGATGCTGAGTACCAAGCAGGGAGGTAATGGGTCCCATTTTGGTATGACTCGGTTTGAACTCACGACCTACCAATCTCAGGGCGGACACTCTAACCACAAGGCCACTGAGCAGCAAGCAGGTCAGTAGTACAGCATTTTTTTAAACCACGTGTACCATTCTATTTTGCACAATGCTAATCAAAACGAATGTGGGTCAAATAAATACGAGGGTTGGAAGGGGTCGATTTACGTCTTCGTCGAAAGTTTAAAAAAAAAAAGAGCTTGTAAATGTGTTATGTTTAAGGTTTATTTTAAGTTCTTTGCAGCATAATTATGAAACGTGCTTTCAAATATGGGTCAGCGGGTGATTTGAAGCTGTAAAAGGTTTTTTCTAGGATTTGATTGTTAAAATTATATTATATTATAAATTGCCAAAGCTTAATCTATCCATACCATAACAATGTAAAAGGTTAATTTAATTTGATTCTGAAGTTAAAAAGTTAAAGTGCCACTGTTAGTCACACACACACTAGATGTGGTGAAAGAACCCTATGCATTTGACCCATCCCCTTGTTCCACCCCCTGGGAGGTGAGGGGAGCAGTGAGCAGCAGGGCGGGCACTAACCACAAGGCCACTGAGCAGCAAGCAGGTCAGTAGTACAGCATTTTTTTAAAGCTGCATAACCACGTGTACCATTCTATTTTGCACAATGCTAATCAAAACGAATGTGGGTCAAATAAATACGAGGGTTGGAAGGGGTCGATTTACGTCTTCGTCGAAAGGTTAAAAAAAAAAAGCTTGTAAATGTGTTATGTTTAAGGTTTATTTTCAGTTCTTCGCAGCATAATTATGAAACGTGCTTTCAAATATGGGTCAGCGGGTGATTTGAAGCTGTAAAAGTTTTTTTTCTAGGATTTGATTGTTAAAATTATATTATATTATAAATTGCCAAAGCTTAATCTATCCATACCATAACAATGTAAAAGGTTAATTTAATTTGATTCTGAAGTTAAAAAGTTAAAGTGCCACTGTTAGTCACACACACACTAGATGTGGTGAAAGAACCCTATGCATTTGACCCATCCT
Organism: Nerophis lumbriciformis; assembly: GCF_033978685.3. Taxonomy (NCBI): domain Eukaryota; kingdom Metazoa; phylum Chordata; class Actinopteri; order Syngnathiformes; family Syngnathidae; genus Nerophis; species Nerophis lumbriciformis. The sequence goes on along the minus strand of NC_084555.2, from coordinate 14,238,321 downwards.
CTTGTTCCACCCCCTGGGAGGTGAGGGGAGCAGTGAGCAGCAGGGCGGGCACTAACCACAAGGCCACTGAGCAGCAAGCAGGTCAGTAGTACAGCATTTTTTTAAAGCTGCATAACCACGTGTACCATTCTATTTTGCACAATGCTAATCAAAACGAATGTGGGTCAAATAAATACGAGGGTTGGAAGGGGTCGATTTACGTCTTCGTCGAAAGTTTTAAAAAAAAAGAGCTTGTAAATGTGTTATGTTTAAGGTTTATTTTAAGTTCTTCGCAGCATAATTATGAAACGTGCTTTCAAATATGGGTCAGCGGGTGATTTGAAGCTGTAAAAGGTTTTTTCTAGGATTTGATTGTTAAAATTATATTATATTATAAATTGCCAAAGCTTAATCTATCCATACCATAACAATGTTAAAGGTTAATTTAATTTGATTCTGAAGTTAAAAAGTTAAAGTGCCACTGTTAGTCACACACACACACCGGATGTGGTGAAAGAACCCTATGCATTTGACCCATCCCCTTGTTCCACCCCCTGGGAGGTGAGGGGAGCAGTGAGCAGCAGGGCGGGCACTAACCACAAGGCCACTGAGCAGCAAGCAGGTCAGTAGTACAGCATTTTTTTAAAGCTGCATAACCACGTGTACCATTCTATTTTGCACAATGCTAATCAAAACGAATGTGGGTCAAATAAATACGAGGGATGGAAGGGGTCGACTTACTTCTTCTAAAAAAAAAAAAAGCTTGTAAATGTGTTATGTTTAAGGTTTTTTAAGTTATTCGCAGGATAATTATGAAACATGGTTTCAGATATGGGTCAGCGTGTGATTTGACGTGGAAATAGGTTTTTTAGAGGATTTAATTATCAAGATTAGATGATAGCATAAATTGCCAAAGCTTAATCTACCCATACCATAACAATGTAAAAGGTTAATATATTTTGCTTCTAAATTTAAAAGTTTAAGGGCCACTGATAGTCACGCACACACTAGGTGTGGTGAAATGACCCTCTGCATTTGACCCATCCCCTTGTTCCACCCCCTGGGAGGTGAGGGGAGCAGTGAGCAGCAGCGGTGGCCGCGCCCGGGAATCATTTTGGTGATTTAACCCCCCAATTCCAACCTTTGATGCTGAGTGCCAAGCAGGGAGGTAATGGGTCCCATTTTTATAGTCTTTGGTATGACTCGGCTGGGGTTTGAACTCACGGCCTACCGATCTCAGGGCGGACACTCTAACCACAAGGTCACTAAGCAGCAAGAAGGTCAGTAGTACATCATTTTTTTAAAGCTGCATAACCACGTGTAACATCCTATTTTGCACAATGCTAATTAAAATGAATGTGTGTCAAATAAATACAAGGGATGGAAGGCGTCGATTTACGACTCCGTCGAAAGGTTGAAAAAAAAAAGCTTGTAAATGTGTTATGTTTAAGGTTTTTTAAGTTCTTCACAGGATAATTATGAAATGTGCTTTCAAATATGGGTCAGCGTGTGATTTGAAGCATATACGATGTAATGTTTTTTTTAATAGGATTTAATTATGAAGATTACATCATATTATAAATTGCCAAAGCTTAATCTAGCTAATCCATAACAATGTAAAAGGTTAATATATTTTGCTTCTCTTTCTCCCCTCTATATAATGCTTTCTTTCGTAATTGAAATATTTAAAACATTTTTGTAATGTCTCATTTGATGCAATTGCAATGTTGATAATAGAGGTAATTATTATAATTCATTATGAACATTATTTCTATTTTGTATTTTTATTGTCATTCCTGGGTTTTTACTATTATAATTTTTGGCATCATATATATCATATTTCTTTTGTCGTTTTTTGTTGTTGTCTCTCCGTCTTAGCCCCCTCTTGTCCCTGCAATTTCCCCCTCCATCTTTTTTCCCCCCCTCTTTCTATCCCCTCCTGCTCTGTTACCCCTGTGCCAAACACTAAATATATCCATTTAATAAAGTCAAATACAAGTAAGGCAACAAGAGAAATATCCCACATGTTTCTTTTGTAAAGAAAATCTGTACAGCAGATATGGGCATCTACATCAATATTATGATTTGCCTGAGTGGCTGGAAAGTACATATTGAAAATAATCGGAATAATGCATTTATCAATCTGCTGTACAAATTGTAAATGAGCCATATTATAGCATAGCTTTCTAATTTCCATCCGTAAAATGTCAATTTACGAACGACAAAGTGCTTCAAACTAAATTGTATCGCTTATGTGTTTCTGGCTGACAAAATTCCCAATGCGGATCGTCACAAATTCCAACTGAGGTAGATTTATGAAGATTTTGAATGTATGTTTTAATTAAATTGTTAATTCATCCATCCGTCTTCTTCCCCTTGTCCGAAGTCGGGTCGCGGGGGCAGCAGCCTAAGCAGAGAAGCCCAGACTTCCCTCTCCCTAGCCACTTCGTCCAGATCTTCCCGGGGGATCCTGAGGCGTTCCCAGGCCATAGTCTTCCCAACATGTCCTGGGCCTCCTACCGGTCGGACGTACCCTAAACACCTCCCCAGGAAGGCGTCCGGGTGGTATCTTGACCAGATGTCTGAACCAACTCATTTCGGGCCGCTTGTACCCGTGATCTTGTCCTTTTGGTCATAACCCAAAGGTCATGACAAACTCATGACACTCATGATAAATTGTTAATTTACAAAATAAAAAATAAAAAAGTGACCCCCCCCCGTCCCCCCCAATGGATTAGTTTTAGTATAAAACTAGTCATAGCATAAAATTCTGCTGATGGCCCCAATATAGCCTGGGGCAGCCCTGGTCCTGCCCAAGGACACAACGGCAGTGACTAAGCTGGATCCGTACCAGGAATCCTCAAGTTCTGCTCTAACCATCCGAGCTTTTTTTCTGAAAAGCTCCGAATCTGAGGCGGAAACATCTCGGAAGTAAGGTGCAGTACCGGAGTCCAACAGAGAGGCAGCACCTGCGTAATTCAGCCTGCATACAAACTGCCCTCCCCTCCGTTGAAGAAGCGATATTTGAAAGTTTTTTTTTGTTTTTTTTTAACAAAATGTAGACAAATCAAATCAAATCAACTTTATTTATAAAGCACATTTAAAATTTACCACAGGGGTAGCCAGGGGTATAAATAGGTAAAGATTCAGTTTTGTGAATCCTTTTTGAAAAGTGTTCAACATTGCTTGGGTACAAATAGCAACATAATGTTACATAATGTGTTTACAAGGAAATAATCCAACTCCAATAACAAACACAACATGACAACACAAAAAACACACGTTGCGCAACCCAAGAAGCAACTTCCTATAAGCAAGCAGAAGAGTCTCAGACCATCTCATGTGGAACCAAACGGTGTCAAAATATAAAAATGTTTTTCCTTCAATTTTACAGGTGTAATGACTTAAAGCCTACCGTAGCTCAGGGTCACTATAGCTGCTGGTAGGAGTAGCTAACACATTTAGTCACATGATTAAAACATGATTCTGAATAATCTACCTCGAGTGGGCCCCTAGATAAATTAGGTTTGAGACCCTGATGTAAACACAGCAGTTGATAGAATCTCTTATTAGGTTTTTATATCAAATTTGCTGAGACGTTATGGAATATGATAGTGACTGATTCAAAAAAATGTGCCAAAAAATCAAATTTGATACAGACGTTCCCCAATTATTACTAATTTGAATCATTGCACAGTTTTACAGCGACGACAAATGCATATGGTTGCATTTTTTCCCACTTCGACTGGGCTTTATTTACTGAATAAACATGAAGTGGCAATGATGGCATACAGTGATAAAGGGAGCATGTGGGTCAATCAAATTCTAATTGATAAATGCTATGATTCACATTTGTTTAGAGCAGAGGTGTCAAAGTCGTTTTGACTGAGGGTCATATCGCACTTATGGTTGGCCCCAGAGGGCCGCTTCTAACAGTGAATACTATTACTACACAATTTTTTAATGCATTTTGTTAGTAGATTTTTGTAAAAAAAGATATGGTAAGTTGCATTAATTTCACCTCAAAATGTAGTGTATATTACTGTAAATGGAAAAACAATACTGCTATTTTTATGGTAAAAAAAAAAAAAGGCAGCTCAGTTGCCAGAATTTTACTGTAAAATTTACATTTTTTACATTTTGTTTTTTTACTGTAAATAAAAAAAATGCTACCAGTTTATTCATTGGTTTTTACCGCACATTTTTCCGTGTATTACTGTAAATGCCAAAACGACACCACAGTTTATTACCGTAAAAAAAGTACTGTTTTTTTTTTCATTTAGAGAAAAATGCTGTAAAAGCCACAGTAAATTTCACAATTTTACCATGAAATCTATTGCTGCTTTTTTACATTGCACAATTTGATGGATAACTTGCTTTAAAATCATTATTACTAGAATTTATTTGTATTTAAAAAAAATGGTTTGAATTTTTTATCATATATTTTTGCATAATTAGACAATATTTAAGTTAACACAATTTGCGATTACATGGAGTATCATATTTTTCGGAGTATAAGTCGCACCGGAGTATAAGTCGCACCTGCCGAAAATGCATAATAAAGAAGGAAAAAAACATCTAAGTCGCACTGAAGTATAAGTCGCATTTTTGGGGGAAATTTATTTGATAAAACCCAACACCAAGAATAGACATTTGAAAGGCAATTTAAAATAAATAAAGAATAGTGAACAACAGGCTGAATAAGTGTACGTTATATGAGACATAAATAACCAACTGAGAATGTGCCTGGTATGTTAACGTAACATATTATGGTAAGAGTCATTCAAATAACTATAACATACAAAACATGCTATACGTTTACCAAACAATCTGTCACTCCTAATCGCTAAATCCCATGAAATCTTATACGTCTAGTCTCTTACGTGAATGAGCTAAATAATATTATTTGATATTTTACGGTAATGTGTTAATAATTTCACACATAAGTCGCTCCTCAGTATAAGTCGCACCCCCGGCCAAACTATGAAAAAAACTGCGACTTATAGTCCGAAAAATACGATGCATATATATTTTTTCTCCCAAAATAGAAATAAATAATACATTTAGTAAGAAAAGTTACAGTACTTTATTGATACATATTAATTCCAGGCTTTCGATGGCCAAATAATATGAAGTGGCGGGCCACGTCTGGCCCCCGGGCCTCGAGTTTGACACCTGTGGTTTAGAGCATGGTAGTAACAACAATGATACTCACTAAACACTGTAAGACCTTTGCCAAGGCCAAAAAAGATGTATTTGGACCAATGCACACAGTTTATCATAAAAAAACTGACAGTAATTACTTGCAAGATAAAAATTAAATAAAGTGTAGGAACTAAACTTGCAGAATAGTTTAAAGATTCAGTTTTTAAAGTGGAAAGCAATTTGAGAACATTAATGAAAACCCTTTTTAAAATAATATATAATTTAAAAGAAAAGTGACAAAATCAATAAATAAAATACCTCCACCAAGGCCAAAAATGTAAAATAAATGCATTATTCGCCGATACAATTGCTTATATTTGTGCATGTGTAATCTTGCCAATAAACAAAACAAACAGTAATGGTTGACTCATTTTAAATAAACCCCGCCCATACCAGCAGGCTGAAGAAGCAGCATCATGCAGTTGGTCACTTTCGGTGCACCCACATCAGGCAACCCTGCACCCCCCCAGCCTCCACACCCCCCTGGCACTGGGTGGTAGTCAGCATTGCCGGAGGAGGCTGGGGGCCGATAAGGCGCCCTTCTCTTTTTCTCTCCTGCTTCGTCCCCTAGAGGGCAATCACTTACTCCTCTGCAGCCCTTCCCCCTCACCACATACACCCTGCAACCTTCTTTTTTCCCCCAGCTGGGGCTTAGGAGGAAAGCGAAGGGGGTGGTGCAAAAAAAAAAAGGGGGAGACCGCTGCATAGGAGATATATGTTTTTTTTTTTGTCTAGCTCTCAGACAGAGATAGAACTGAAATGCAACATCATAACCCTGCATGCTGATTAAGCTTTATCTGATGGCTGGTGAATAGAGTACACAGACATGTTTAATTTCACATTATATTATGTTTTATATTTGGGGGTAACATATATGAAACTGTGTTTTTGTCTCTGAATTACAAAAAAATATATATTCCTAATAAATATCCCAGAAAGATATGGATCAGGCAAAAAAAAAAAGGGCGTTTTTAGTGATCTATGAATAATGCTTCCCATCCTTATCTCTTGATGATGCTTCCAGGCCGGACATGTATCACGACTCCTGCCTAATGATGAGCATGCAGGGTGGCTGTCCAGCTCATTAGCATTGCTCATTATTGCCTGTGAATGAGGTGTGGTGTCAGCCCATGCAGCCTATGAGTCATTTTAGGGAGGGGCCCATCGCCATGTCTCCCTCACACACAGAGCAACCCCCACCCCTCGCTTCTCTGTCTGATGCTTCACCCACCTGACTGGCTCATGATTAGCATAAAGGGGAGAGTCGGTGCTTAACTGAAACACGCTTGCATTTTCACCGCAGGAGCGCCGATTCCCATTTTGCATTGCAATTCACTTCACAGGCAGTACGTATTTATAGAGCAGTACAGTACAACATACAATATTAACGCAATGCACCTCAAAATCTAAAATAGTTACATTTTTACATATGTAACACTGCAGCATTATGTATTCATGTATTTAATAACGTATTATTTAATTAAAGACAACCAATTTTATGATCTCTCGGGAAGATTATAGCTTCTGGTACCGTATTTTCCGGACCGTAGGGCGCACCGGATTACAAGGCGGACTGCCGATGAATGGCCTGTTTTTGATCTTTTTTCATATATTAGGCGTACCGGATTATAGGGCGCATTAAAGGAGTCATAATTTAATTTTTTTTTTCTAAATGTAAAACACTTCCTTGTGTTTTTCAACCACTGTGCCGCGGCACACTAGTGTGCCGTGAGATACAGTCTGGTGTGCCGTGGGAGATGATCTAGTTTCACCAGTAATTATAGTCTGCAAATGACTTAGACTTAGACTTCTTTTTTATTGTCATTCAAATTTGAACTTTACAGCACAGATAAGAACAACATTTCGTTACATAAGCGCATGGTAGTGCAGGATAAAAAAGCAATAAGGTGCATATATAAATAAATAAATATATATAAATAATATATAAATATATATATAAAATAAATAAATATATATAAATAAATAAATAGATTACTGTACAGATAAATATATTGCACTTTTTCACATGCGTCCACGTTTATGGATGTATGTTATATTGTCTTTTTTATTCCAGCGAGTTAATCCATTTTGGGGGGAGTAGAGGGGGTAATTTAATTGTGATGCGTTCAAGAGTCTCACGGCCTGAAGGAAGAAGCTGTTACAGAACCTGGAGGTTCTGCTTCAGAGGCTGCGGAACCTCTTTCTAGAGTCTAGAGATGTCTTGTTGTTGAGTTTCTATACTGTCTGGAGATCGACAGACTTACCACATTATACTCTTCCATATCAGTAGGTGGCAGCCGGTAGCTAATTGCTTTGTAGATGTCGGAAACAGCGGGAGGCAGGGTGCAGGTAAAAAGGTGTCTTATGCTTCAACCAAAAATAAACAAAAGGTGAGTGCCTCCAAGAAAAGGCATTGAAGCTAAGGGAAGGCTATGCAGAACGAAACTAAAACTGAACTGGCTTACAAAGTAAACGAAAACAGAATGCTGGACGACAGCAAAGACTTACTGTGGAGCAAGGACAATGTACGTCCGAACATAACATGACAATCAACAATGTCCCCACAGAGAAGGGTAAAAACAACTGAAATATTCTTGATTGCAAAAACAAAGTAGATGCAGGAAATATCGCTTAAAGGAAGACATGAAACTGCAACAGGAAAATACCAAAAAAAGAGAAAAAGCCACCAAAATAGGAGCGCAAGACACGAACTAAAACACTACACACAGGAAAACAGCAATGAACTCCAAATAAGTCAGGGCGTGATGTGACAGGGGGTGACAGTACACCTACTTTGAGACAAGAGCTATATTGATGCATGCTTGGTCATGGTTTAAAGTCATATCCAACAATTGCGACAACAACTTTTTACTGTCAACTGAGTTTTGTTTTTTTTAATGATTTCTGCTGGTGGTGTGCCTCCGCATTTTTTCAATGCAAAAAATGTGCCTTGGCTCAAAAAAGGTTGAAAAACACTGGGCTACATAACATGTAATGGTGGTTCTTTGGTCAAAATGTTGCATGGATTATGTTTTACAGATCATCTTCAAGCCGCTTTTTGACAGGCGCTTCAGGATGCGCCGTTTTGTGGGCGGTCTTGTGAGTGTCTTCTCTCCGTCATCTTTGTTGTAGCGTTGTAGCGTGCAAGGACGGGAGTGGAAAACGTGTCAAAAGATGGAGCTAACTGTTTTAATGACTTTCAGATTTTACTTCAATCAATAGCGGAGCAGCATCTCCTCATCCGTAAACAACCACACCGGAAATGTGTCCCGTGAAAAAACGTCCGACCGGAACTCTAATAACTAAAGTTCCTTGGGTGAATAATAATGTCAACTCACTACACCGGTATGTTTTAGTGCTTTCATGGCGAGTTTACTGACAGATAGAAGTAAGACCTTTACACTACTTTATATTAGAAATGGCAATGAATGTCCCATTACAAGAAGAAGAAGAAGATTATCGACTACGCAAGCAATTTTTCAGGATTTACGCAGATCCCATATACACATCAGAAGGTACCAGAAGGTAAGAAAAGTTGCTTTTGCATAATATTGTGAAACAAAACGCCAGATAATATGTTTTACCTTATACACACATCATAATAATACTTGTATGTTTAAAGGGGAACATTATCACCAGACCTATGTAAGCGTCAATATATACCTTGATGTTGCAGAAAAAAGACCATATATTTTTTTAACCGATTTCCGAACTCTAAATGGGTGAATTTTGGCGAATTAAACGCCTTTCTAGTATTCGTTCTCGGAGCGATGACGTCACAACGTGACATCACATCGGGAAGCAATCCGCCATTTTCTCAAACACCGAGTCAAATCAGCTCTGTTATTTTCCGTTTTTTCGACTGTTTTCCGTACCTTGGAGACATCATGCCTCGTCGGTGTGTTGTCGGAGGGTGTAACAACACGAACAGGGACGGATTCAAGTTGCACCAGTGGCCCAAAGATGCGAAAGTGGCAAGAAATTGGACGTTTGTTCCGCACACTTTACCGACGAAAGCTATGCTACGACAGAGATGGCAAGAATGTGTGGGTATCTTGCGACACCCAAAGCAGATGCATTTTCAACGATATAATCAAAGAAATCTGCCGCCAGACCCCCATTGAATCTGCCGGAGTGTGTGAGCAATTCAGGGACAAAGGACCTCGGTAGCACGGCAATCAATGGCGGCAGTTTGTTCCCGCAGAAGAGCGAGCTAAACCGCCTGGATGTCTTGGCTCACATCGTCCCTTATGCCACCGAAGATGATCAAGAGAAGAATATCGACCCTAGCTTCCCTGGCCTGCTGACATCAACTCCAAAACTGGACAGATCAGCTTTCAGGAAAAGAGCGCGGATGAGGGTATGTCTGCAGAATATATTAATTGATGAAAATTGGGCTGTCTGCACTCTCAAAGTGCATGTTGTTGCCAAATGTTTTTCATATGCTGTAAACCAAGTTCATAGTTGTTAGTTTCTTTTAATGCCAAACAAACACATACCAATCATTGGTTAGAAGGCGATCGCCGAATTCGTCCTCGCTTTCTCCCGTGTCGCTGGCTGTCGTGTCGTTTTCGTCGGTTTCGCTTGCATACGGTTCAAACCGATATGGCTCAATAGCTTCAGTTTCTTCTTCAATTTCGTTTTCGCTACCTGCCTCCACACTACAACCATCCGTTTCAATACATGCGTAATCTGTTGAATCGCTTAAGCCGCTGAAATCCGAGTCTGAATCCGAGCTATTGTCGCTATAGCTTGCTGTTCTATGCGCCATGTTTGTTTGTGTTGGCTTCATTATGTGACGTCACAGAAAAATGGACGGGTGTATATAACGATGGTTAAAATCAGGCACTTTGAAGCTTTTTTTAGGGATATTGCGTGATGGGTAAATTTTGAAAAAAACTTCGAAAAATAAAATAAGCCACTGGGAACTGATTTTTAATGGTTTTAACCCTTCTGAAATTGTGATAATGTTCCCCTTTAATGCTCCGACAATCCACCAAGCGGTGCAGTTTCCTAGCTTACCAAAGTCGTACTAAAACATTTTGATAGATTTTTGAGTGCCGTGCGTAATGTTTTATATTTTCAGTTAGAGATGTATAGGATATAGGATTTATCGGCCGATAATATCGGCCTGCCGATATTATCGGCCGATAAATGTAATTAAAATGTAATATCGGAAATTATCGGTACCGGTTTTTTATTATCGGTATCGTATTTAAAAAACAATTTTTTTATTAAATCAACCTAAAAAACACAAGATACACTTACAATTAGTGCACCAACCCAAAAAACCTCCCTCTCCCATTTACATTGATTCACACAAAAGGGCTGTTTCTTTCTGTTATTATTTTTCTGGTTCCTATATTATATATCAATATATATCAATACAGTCTGCAAGGGATACAGTCCGTAAGCACACATGATTGTGCGTGCTGCTGGTCCACTAATAGTACTAACCTTTAACAGTTAATTTAATTAATTTTCATTAATTACTAGTTTCTATGTAACTGTTTTTATATTGTTTTATTTTATTTTTTATTCAAGAAAATGTTTTTAATGTATTTATCTTATTTAATTTTAATAATATTTAAAAAAATGACCTTGTATTCACCATACCTGGTTGTCCAAATTAGGCACAATAATGTGTTAATTCCACGACTGTATGTATCGGTTGATATCGGTATCGGTAATTAAAGAGTTGGACAATATCGGAATATCGGATTTTGGCAAAAAGCCATTAACGGACAACCCTATTTTCAATGGAACATTTAAAATGTTGGTGTTGTTAACTTGAGTCATATTGCCATCATATTGCAGCCTACACGTATCTATTATGTTTGACAGCCATCTACTGGTCACACTTATCATTACACCATGTACCAAACAAAATAGGTTCGAGGTGGGTAAGCTCAACCAAACGTATTCCTTACATTAGGCGCACCGGGTTATAAGGCGCACTGTCGAGTTTTGAGGGGAAAAAAAGGATTTTAAGTGCGCCTAATAGTCTGGAAAATATGGTAAATACAAGGATGTTTTTATACACATCACCCAGAATACGTTGCTGTCGACAGGAACTGGAAGTAGGTCTTAGCTACGCGGCATGATGACAGCAATAAAGAGTTATTATATGTGTTACATGTTGCTGTTTCTGCTACGTCTACACTAGAAATAAATATACGTTTTATTAGACTGTTGATGTGCACGCTTGAGCGCCAACATTCCTGGAGGGACCGATACAGGGTTCATTGCCATGTCTGCATCACGCCGATCAGGTTGATAGGAAGAGTAACACGAATACTAAAACGTGTTTTTAATTTTCACCCCAGAGATTCCACATAAATAAATACCACACAGAACCCAGAGTGCTGCTATTATATTTTCACAATTTGATTCCTAATACCACAGCAAACTCCGCTCCCCGCCCTCAAGACGGATGTTTTAATGCTTATTTGCCGCTTTGCGTCAAGGGAAAGGACATTTCATTCCTGAGCGATGGAGTGTTGAATTAAGTGATGGTTTTCACGTAGGAACACTGAAAGAGGCTTTTAGGCAGAATAAAACCCTGCAAAACAATTCCCATTGCATTGCTTATCTAAAAGCCCCCCAAAGCAGCTGGGGCATTCACAAAGAGCACCGTGCAGCGTTAGATCAATACTAGCCCTGGCTGGATGCTATCTGACACTGAAAATGCACGGATCCATCTCTTCTGCATAGCCCTGAGACAGGCGTGGGCTCCTGCAAGCCGCTATCTGATGGCCTCACAATGGGCGAGGAGAGGGGGGCGCAAAGGAACTTTTTTTTTTGTTTCACTTCACATTGTTGACCATCCCGCCCATGCCCGAGTTACAATGTTTACAAGTGCCTTTTTCTCAAGCCCATTGTATAGTGGGCACACTCACGCTCGCCATGTGTTTGGATTTATCTAACAAGTTCCAGAAGTTTTAAAGACCTAAAGTGTTCCCGTGTATACAGAGAAACCAAATATCTCCTTATAAATGCGATGATTTACAGTTCACAAGGGAGTCGCCACCACTCGGGCCCGCGTCTTCGCCTTGCGAGATGGCACTAAAACCCGCTTTGTCAGCCGCTCGCCGCAATTTGCTACGCGGCCTGCCTGTCGCTATACGATCTCATTCCTCACGCCGTCTTCCTCTCCTCCCGCCTGCTCCAGATAAGACGAGGAGGAGCAGTTGGGAGCTTGTTGAGTGTTTGCAGCCTCAAGGCCCATTTTTAATGGCCACCTCTCCCCACCCAGTTGTTGCTTTGCATGGGTGATTCAATGCAAATGTGTCTCCCAGGTGTCAGGTTCTTTGTTGACCTCCTTGATGTGGCCTCTGTGTCTCCAAAGTCTGATGCTTAGCAGATACTTGAGACTGGAGTATCTTGTTGTGAATGTAAACAGCTGATGCTTGAACACTGTGCTGGAATGTTTGTCCCACACAGGGGCTAAATTGAGGCTCCAAACTGAATTGTTTTATATTCCCCACACCTTTAAATAAATAAATGATAAATGGGTTGTACTTGTATAGCGCTTTTCTACCTTCAAGGTACTCAAAGCGCTTTGACACTACTTCCACATTTACCCATTCACACACACATTCACACACTGATGGAGGGAGCTGCCATGCAAGGCGCTAACCAGCACCCATCAGGAGCAAGGGTGAAGTGTCTTGCTCAGGACACAACGGACATGACGAGGTTGGTACTAGGTGGGGATTGAACCAGGGACCCTCGGGTCGCGCACGGCCACTCTTCCACTGCGCCAAGCCGTCCATCATTTTTGCACACATTTTATCTAGGTGAAAAGTTTTTTATACTTTTTTTAATCTAACTTGAATTTCATTTGATGCATGTTTATTACTAAAACAAATTCTTGGAAAGAAAATTGTTTAAAAGTTAATTTGTATCTGTATTTTTCAGACTATAAACTGTTACTTTTTCCCCCCAATGCTTTGAACATTGCGGCTTATAAAGCAGTGCGATTAATCTATGGATTTGTCTGCGCCAACGGCCATAATGTTTTGTATTCAACAAACAGTTTAAATATTACTGTGCTGCCTTTTCTTTTTTTCAATTGAGCACGACTACAAATTCGGCCACCAAAGGGCCAAAAGAAATTGAGAGTGCTAGCACTTTGATTAAGCAGTTTTTAAATGAAAGAAATAAGTTTGTTTGTATCTCCCCTGTCTTTGCCAACAAGATTCTAAGGTAAAAGTAATGTGAAACGTTTATCCATTTAACACAATTTATCCATTTCATTGGTCATGCATGTCATGTAAAACTTTAATTTATCTGCATAAAACTATGTTTCTTGTTAAAAGTTTGGGGGTTTAGAATGTATAAAATGGATTTACATGATTTATTATAGGAAAATAGATTCAGTCTTCCTTTTATTTGGAATGACTAACACAATTTGAGGTTTGAATGCAACTTAAGAATGTCCCAATTTTAGAGTGTTTTGAGACAAGATCAGATTCTCAGCTACCGTATTTTCCGCACTATAAGGCGCACCTAAAAACCACAAATTTTCTCAAAAGCTGACAGTGCGCCTTATAACCCGGTGCGCTTTATATATGGATAAATATTAAGATTCATTTTCATAAAGTTTAGGTCTCGCAACTACGGTAAACAGCCGCCATCTTTTTTCCCCGTAGAAGAAGCGCGCGGTGCATGCTGGGATATGTGACGTTTCATTTCTATTTGTGTGTTTATGTAAAGACCCCAAAATGGCTCCTATTAAGTGTGTTGTCTGTCTAATTATAAATAATGCAGACGAGGCGTGTTAACTGAGTTCTCAACGTTTACTTACAGCGTGCTCATAACCACATTCTAACTGCCAGCATACAACGCTTCTCAGGGCTACCGCGCATGCTCGTAACTATCGTTGCATGCTGGGTAGTGTAGTTGTTATATTTGCTAGCTCATAACAGCACATTGAGAGACACGCTTACGCGCTTAATTCAATACTCGCCGTCATTCCGGGTGGATTGACAAAAGACCTCCAGCCGCTAGATATTGGTGTCAACAGGGCATTCGAAGCTAGACTGCTAACTGCGTGGGAACAATGGATGACAGAAGGCGAACACACCTTCACTAAGACGAGGAGGCAGCGCCAGACGACGCCAACATCTGCCAGTGGATCGTAAATTTGCCCAACTTTTCACTTCGGACACCGAAGACGAAGGATTTACGAATGAAGAATAACTTCAGAAAGTGAGCGCTATGTTTATTTTGTGTGTTGTGACATTAACGTTCGAGCAACATTATGTTGCTATTGCTCTGCACTATTTTGAATTTTACTATGTTTGTGATTGCACATTTGCGTACATTTTGGGAGTGAACAGAGTTGTTAGAACGCTGGTTTTTAATATATTATTAAAGTTTGACTGACCTATCTGACTGTTTTTTTGACATTCCCTTTAGCGCAGCGTAGGCGCGGCTTATAGTCCGGGGCGGCTTATTGGTGGACAAAGTTATGAAATATGCCATTCATTGAAGGTGCGGCTAATAATCCGGTGCGCCTTATAGTGCGGAAAATACGGTAATTGTAGGCTTTAAGTTCCACGCAAAAATGTGTGTTACAAGCTTCGTAAACTTCGTAAGATCCGACTAAATTATCTGGTCTTACTCGCAAGCATTAGCTTATAGCTAGTGATTGACATAACTTTGTTTTCCATCCATGGTAAGGAAGACAGTGAGTGTGACAGACTGTACTGATGATCAAACCACCATGCTACATTGGATTGGTTACAGCAGAGGTCCCCAAACATTTTGACTTGGGGGGCGCATTGGGTTAAAAAAATTTGGCTGGGGGCCGGCTGTGTATATATGTATATAAATATATATACAGTATTTTTATATATATATATATATATATATATATATATATATATATATATATATATATATATGTGTATATATATATATATATATATATATATATATATATATATATATACCGTATTTTCCGCACTATTAGCCGCACCTAAAAACCACAAATTTACTCAAAAGCTGACAGTGCGGCTTTTAACCCGGTGCGCTTTATATATGGAATAATATTAAGATTCATTTTCAGAAAGTTTCGGACTCGCAACTACGGTAAACAGCCGCCATCTTTTTTCCCCGTAGAAGAGGAAGTGCTTCTTCTTCTACGCAAGCAACCGCCAAGGTAAGCACCCGCCCCCATAGAACAGGAAGCGCTTCTTCTTCTACTGTAAGCAACCACCCGCCCGCGTAGAAGAAGAAAAAGCGCGCGGATATTACCGTACGTTTCATTTCCTTTGTGTGTTTACATCTGTAAAGACCACAAAATGGCTCCTACTAAGCGACAGGGATCCGGTTCATGAAAAGACGCAATCTCTCCATCCGCACACGGATTACTATTTCACAGCAACTGCCTAAAGACTTTCAAGAAAAGCTGGCTACTTTCCGTGCATATTGTAAAAACAAGATAGCTGAAAAAAAGATCCGGCCAGAGAACATTATCAACATGGACGAGGTTCCACTGACTTTTGATATTCCTGTGAACCGCACTGTGGATACAACGGGAGCACGTACGGTGAATATTCGCACCACAGGGAATGAGAAGTCATCCTTCACTGTGGTTCTAGCTTGCCATGCTAATGGCCAGAAACTTC